>NW_026111530.1:125000-300150 GCF_024679095.1 Eriocheir sinensis
CTCTCTCTCTCTCTCTCTCTCTCGCTCTCGCTCTCTGTCTCTGTCTCTCTCCTTGTGTGTGTATGTTCCTGTCTATCTGTTTGTCTGTCCTTGTCCTCTCGATCTGCTCTCCCTTCCCGATGATCTAATTTAATCCTTCCCTACCTTCCTCCCTCTCTCCTTCCCTCCTCTCCCTTCCTCCTCTTCCCTCCGCTTCAGTCTTATCTCCTCTCGGATTTTCTTTCCACCAGACCCATCTTTATTTCTCGTTCTTTCTATTCATTCACTTCTTGGCTTCTTTCTCTCATTTTTTTGCTTATCTCCTGCTTCCCTTTGTTTCTTTGATAATTTCTTCGTCTTTCATCTCTCGTCTTTTCTTTGGTTTCATATCGTTGTGTTTACATTCCCTTCCCATTCTTCTGATTCATCCTATAAAGTATAAAACGAATAGGGTCAGAGAGAGAGAGAGAGAGAGAGAGAGAGAGAGAGAGAGAGAGAGAGAGAGAGAGAGAGAGAGAGAGATAGAGAGAGAGAGAGAGAGAGTGCTTGGGGGATGGGGAGAGGAGAGTCGTGAGAGCCGAGTCGTCACATCAAAATGCAAATCTCTGACAGGACTGTTGGAAACTTCATCAAGGCCATTATCATATTTTTATTAAATTTTGTGATTCTTAAGAGTGTCACAAAGAGAGAGAGAGAGAGAGAGAGAGAGAGAGAGAGAGAGAGAGAGAGAGAGAGAGAGAGAGAGAGAGAGAGAGAGAGAGAGAGAGAGAGAGAGAGAGAGAGAGAGAGAGAGAGAGAGAGAGAGAGAACCCAAAACAGAACTCTTGAAGGAAACTGGAGGGAGAGGACAGGAGGGTGGAATATGGGGAGGGGAGGGGTGATGAAGGGAGGGAAGGAAAGGACAGGAGGGAAAGGGAGGAAAGGGAGAAGGGGGAATGGGGGGAAGGGAATGACAGGAGGGGGGAAGGGGGAAGGGGAGAGATGGTGAAGTGAGGGAAGGAAATGCCAGAAGGGGAAAGGGAGGGTAAGGAAGTGACAGGAGGGGAAAGGGAGAAGGGGGAATGGAGGGAAGGGGGAAGGGGAGAGATGGTGAAGGGGGGGAAGGAAAGGACAAAAATGGCAAAGGAGGGAAGTGGAGAGGTAGGAGGAGTTGAATTGAAAGCCGCCTGTTCTCTCCTTTATGGAAGAGAGAGGGGGAGGGAGGAGAAAGAGAGAGGGAGGGGAGGGAAGGGGGAGGCTTGAGTTTTACACACTTATATTTATTTATTCCATTTGTTGGCTCGAGTTAGAGTTCTGGTGGTGGTGGTGGTGGTGGTGGTGGTAGGTGGTGGTGGTAGGTGGGGGATGGAGGTGATGATGCTGGTGATGCTGTTAACAAGGAAGATGACGACACACACACACAGACACACACACACACACACACACACACACACACACACACACACACACACACACACACACACGCACGCACGCATGTACGCACGCACGCACGCACGCACGCACGAACGCACACACACACACACACACACACACACACACACACACACACACACACACACACACAGACACACACACACACTTTTCGATCATTCTTTTTATCGTATTATTTTTTCGAAGCGCACATAATTTCACAGCGGCAGCGGAGAAGCTTGTCTGTTTCGACCTGAGCAGAAAAAAATGCAAACAAAAAATAAAATAAAATCGTGAGGGAACGGTAAAAAAAAAATACGGGTAAGTTTTTAATAGCTGGCGAACCCTCTTTTTTACTCTTTTTCTACTCAGTACTGTTAATGAAAGGAGCGATTCCGAGCAGGAGGGGGAAGACTGATTTAAAAAAAAGGACTCGTTTCCACATCAGTTAAAAGAGAGATCTCGTTAATTAAAATGGCGAATAGAAAACTGGCAATAATGACCAAGTTTTTTTAATTTTTTTTATTAATCTCCCGTGAGCCAGCGTTGCGTGTAGCATTGGTAGTGTAAAGAGTGATTTGAAGCACGAGGCGAAGGGCAGACTTCATCCTATTCTAGTCACGTAGAGAGGGAAGAACCGAGCTGTAGTCATGTAAGGAGGGAGGAACCGAGCTGTAGTCATGTTAAGAGGGAGGAACCAAGCTGTAGTCATGTTAAGAGGGAGGAACCGAGCTGTAGTCATGTTAAGAGAGAGGAACCGAGCTGTAGTCATGTTAAGAGAGAGGAACCGAGCTGTAGTCATGTTAAGAGGGAGGAACCGAGCTGTAGTCATGTTAAGAGGGAGGAACCGAGCTGTAGTCATGTTAAGAGAGAGGAACCGAGCTGTAGTCATGTTAAGAGAGGGAGGAACTGAGCTGTAGTCATGTTAAGAGGGAGGAAACTGAGCTGGTCATGTTAAGAGGGAGGAACCGAGCTGTAGTCATGTTAAGAGGGAGGAACCGAGCTATAGTCATGTTAAGAGGGAGGAACCGAGCTGTAGTCATGTTAAGAGGGAGGAACCGAGCTGTAGTCATGTTAAGAGGGAGGAACCGAGCTCTAGTCATGTTAAGAGGGAGGAACCGAGCTATAGTCATGTTAAGAGGGAGGAACAGAGCTATAGTCATGTTAAGAGGGAGGAACCGAGCTATAGTCATGTTAAGAGGGAGAAACCGAGCTGTAGTCATGTTAAGAGGGAGGAACCGAGCTATAGTCATGTTAAGAAGGAGGAACCGAGCTATAGTCATGTTAAGGAGGAGGAACCGAGCTATAGTCATGTTAAGAGGGAGGAACCGAGCTATAGTCATGTTAAGGAGGAGGAACCGAGCTATAGTCATGTTAAGAGGGAGGAACCGAGCTATAGTCATGTTAAGAGGGAGGAACCGAGCTATAGTCATGTTAAGAGGGAGGAACTGAGCTATAGTCATGTTAAGAGGGAGGAACTGAGCTATAGTCATGTTAAGAAGGAGGAACCGAGCTATAGTCATGTTAAGAGGGAGGAACCGAGCTGTAGTCATGTTAAGAGGGAGGAACCGAGCTGTAGTCATGTTAAGAGGGAGAGCTGGCAGCAGAGGAGGAACAGCTGTAACTGAGGCTAGGAACTACAGCATGAGGAACTGAGCCATAGTCATGTTAAGACGGAGGAACTGAGCTATAGTCATGTTAAGATGGAGGAACCGAGCTATAGTCATGTTAAGAGGGAGGAACCGAGCTATAGTCATGTTAAGAGGGAGGAACCGAGCTATAGTCATGTTAAGAGGGAGGAACTGAGCTATAGTCATGTTAAGAAGGAGGAACCGAGCTGTAGTCATGTTAAGAAGGAGGAACTGAGCTATAGTCATGTTAAGAGGGAGGAACCGAGCTGTAGTCATGTTAAGTAGGAGGAACCGAGCTATAGTCATATTAAGAGGGAGGAACCGAGCTGTAGTCATGTTAAGAGGGAGGAACCAAGCTGTAGTCATGTTAAGAGGAGGAACTGAGCTATAGTCATGCAAGAGGGAGGAACTGAGCTGTAGTCATGTTAAGAGGAGGAACTGAGCTGTAGTCATGTTAAGAGGAGGAACCGAGCTATAGTCATGTTAAGAGGGAGGAACCGAGCTCTAGTCATGTTAAGAGGGAGGAACCGAGCTATAGTCATGTTAAGTAGGAGGAACCGAGCTATAGTCATGTTAAGAGGGAGGAACCGAGCTATAGTCATGTTAAGAGGGAGGAACCGAGCTATAGTCATGTTAAGAGGGAGGAACTGAGCTATAGTCATGTTAAGAGGGAGGAACCGAGCTGTAGTCATGTTAAGTAGGAGGAACCGAGCTATAGTCATGTTAAGAGGGAGGAACCGAGCTGTAGTCATGTTAAGAGGGAGGAACCGAGCTGTAGTCATGTTAAGAGGGAGGAACCGAGCTATAGTCATGTTAAGAGGGAGGAACCGAGCTATAGTCATGTTAAGAGGGAGGAACCGAGCTGTAGTCATGTTAAGAGGGAGGAACCGAGCTATAGTCATGTTAAGAGGGAGGAACCGAGCTGTAGTCATGTTAAGAGGGAGGAACTGAGCTATAGTCATGTTAAGAGGGAGGAACCGAGCTGTAGTCATGTTAAGAGGGAGGAACCGAGCTATAGTCATGTTAAGAGGGAGGAACCAAGCTGTAGTCATGTTAAGAGGGAGGAACCGAGCTGTTGCAAACTGTAATAATAAGGGAAAGGTGGAGGGAATGAGTAGACGATGAATTTTCTTGCGTTGTCTTCTCAGCGTTATCATTCTTTTATCTTATCATTGTTTTTACTTTGTTCTTGTTGTTCTTGTTCTTGCTCTTCATCCCGTTCTTGTTCTTTACGTTTTCGTTCTTCTTTTTCTTGTCCTTGTTATTGTTCTTGTTCCTGTTCTTGTTCTTCTTTTTCTTGTTCTTCTTGTCCGTGCTCATTGCCCTGTTCTTGTTCTCTCTCATGCTCCTTTTTTATTGTTCCTGTTATTTCTGTTCTTGTTCTTTCTCTTATTCATCTTGTCTTTCTAGTTCTTGTCAAATTGTCATGAGAGCAACACAGACTTTAGCAGGAAAAAGGTGATCGTAAATAAAGCACTGAATACCTTACGAGCTCCCAACATGACTCGGTGGTGGCCTAAAACTGACTGATTTATGATCCACATTCACATTCGTATTTTATGTTCGATACTAATAATCACTGTTGCGGGAATTCGTGTGTACGATGATCATGTAAACATCGTAGCTGCATGATTTTTTTGCGATGATAATGAAAAATTGCCGTTACAGATTATTTTTTTACAATGATGATGAGGATTTTGGGTTGAAGTAAACAGATCGCGGACAGAACGAGTCCCTTAGGCGTCATGAAGTTCTAGTAACAAAAAATGCTTGGGAAAATATCGCTCCTGGAGTCTTATTACTCGACCAGGGAAGCGAGGAATGGCATAACGCTTTACCAGCAACACTTTTCACTTCAATCAATCAAGAATATCAGTAAATTCAAAACAAACTAAGTCCTCGTCAGGGCACTCTGCATGTTATTTATCCCTCCAATTCGCATTGTATTGCTCGTAAATTCTTATTACTCGACCAGGGAAGAGAAAACTGGCATTAACCTTCGTCAACAACTCTTCCTCCTCCCGTGAACTTAGAGTTAGCTGTAAATTCAACACACACAAAAAAGATATAATCGTCAGGATGTTCAGCAGGGTGTTTATTGTACAGTACGCTGGGGAACATTGAATTTGATGGAAGTATGCAAACACTGAGTAAATGTAATGCAGCTTGTGTTTATATCAAGTTAGCAAGGGACTTTTTTTTCCCTCTATTCACTGGCACGACCGGCGAGTATCTGCGTCTTAGGAAGGAAGGAAGGAAGGAAGGAAAGAAGCATGGGAAAGAGAAAATAAATAAAGAAATAGGAAGGGGAAAGAAACAAGGGAAAGAGGAAGGAAGAAGGAGGAGGAGGAAGGGAAAGAGGAGGAGAAGGAGAAGGAACAAAGGAACACAAAGTAACACAAGAGAAGAACAAACAACAGCAGACCTGCTGGTCCTTACGAGGCTGTTTGTGACAAGCTACACTAACTATCTAATCAAAGGTGGAAGATGAAGGAAAGCAAAGGCGAAGGCTCCTCACCCCTTCATCCCTCCAGCCAAAGCTGGCAGGAAAGGAAAAAGAACCATGCAGCATGGAAAAACTGCATGGAATTTATGTAGGAAAGAGGAAAGAACTACCATTACTGCTACCACTAACCGGGCAATAAAAGCGGACAAGGACACCAGTATTCGAAAGAACTTAACGTTATTACGACAATGAGTAATATCTTAGTTGCTGGTTGGATTCAAAACACTTGTCTAATCTATTCTTGAAGGCCGTAACTGTTGTACTATCAACGACATCACAGGGTAGAGAGCTCCAAACATTAACAACTCGATTGAAGAAGAAGTGTTTAGCTTCGTGCGACGAGAATCTTTGACCACTTATCTTCAAATTGTGATTTCTTCTTGTTCTATTTGATCGATCAATTGTAAAGTAATCTTCCGCATTAATATCACTGAATCCTTTAAACATTTTAAACACTTCTATTAGATCGCCTCGCAGGAGGAGGAGGAGGAGGAGGAGGAGGAGGAGGAGGAGGAGGAGGAGGAGGAGAGGAGTAACAAAGAAGAGGAAGAACGGAATAAATATGAGGGGAAGGAGAAAAAAAAGGAAGGAGAGAGAAGTTTTGTCCCACCCGTGTCGCTTCCTTCACCTGCGTCGTTCTACCTGTGATCTGTGTCGCTCCAACTCCTCTGGCACCTCGCATTGTCCTCACTCACCCCTGCCCCCCATCTCACCTTGTCCCCACTCACCCCTGACCCCCATCTCACCTTGTCCCCACTCACCCCTGACCCCCATCTCACCTTGTCCCCACTCACCCCTGCCCCCCATTTCACCTTGTCCCCACTCACCCCTGCCCCCCATCTCACCTTGTCCCCACTCACCCCTGACCCCCATCTCACCTTGTCCCCACTCACCCCTGACCCCCCCTTCACCTTGTCATAATTCACCCCAGCACACCCCAACCACCCTCAAACCCACCTTTCGTAGCTCCTCGCCCACCTTCTTTTCTTTAATTCTCCTCCTCCTCCTCCTCCTAATCAAATACAATTATGTTAGTCGGACGCTGTATATTCAACCAATCTGCCAGCAGCAAACTCGCAGGTGAAAGGGCACCTCTACGGGCAAGTTCAAGGTGTTATTGATATAGGAGTATAAGCCTTGCTGATACAACAACACACGTGAAATAGGATGACGGCCACGATGACGATGTGTGCCAGTATTCGAGGTCAGTTTCGTCAGGGACATTATTGGAAAAGTTGTGGAAGTGACTCTGGCGGTGAAGGACAAATGAAGTCGAGATAAGAGTTGTAGTGTTACTGGAACGCACACGTCAAGTATCCAGTACCATAAACAGCCCACAAATCTTCATTTAAATAATAGCTTCAGGGCGAATCACTAATACATGTAATGGTTTTAAGAAATGTAAAGAATGTGAGAAATGCAATTCAGACGACGCGCAGGTTTTGGTGCAAGAGTTTTACAAGCGGGGAAAGGTCAGGTCGGAGATTTATTAGTCTCGCTAGTCAGCCTAACCATGTAAAGGCCGTGTTTCTTAAGAGGCAGGTGAGATGAGATGAGGTAAGGTGAAGTGAGGTGAAGTGATGTGGTGACCTTCTTGCAACCTGTCTTCTTTACGCAATACTGAATGATAATTTAATGGTTGTTGTTGTGTGTTCAATTTTGTTTTTATTTTGAATTGCTAAGCCTTCAAAAAAGAGAGAATTGTATCTCGTGTGTTCAAACTAACTTGGAAAATAACTTAATGAAAGATATATTCCTGTGTGTATTTTGAAATGTTATAGAAAACACAACGAAAACTACACAACATATAAGGCTTCAAATAATTAACACACACACACACACACACACACACACACACACACACACACACACACACACACACACACACACACACACACACACACACACACACACACACACACACACACACACACACACACACACACACACACACACACACACACACACACACACACACACACACACACACACACACACACACACACACACACACACACACACACACACACACACACACACACACACACACACACACACACACACACACACACACACACACACACACACACACACACACACACACACACACACACACACACACACACACACACACACACACACACACACACACACACACACACACACACACACACACACACACACACACACACACACACACACACACACACACACACACACACACACACACACACACACACACACACACAAACACACACACACACACACACACACACACACACACACACACACACACACACACACACACACACACACACACACACACACACACACACTGCAAACTAGCTCGAGAACAAAAAGCAACGGAAAAACTATTTAAGCGAATCTATGCAGCACATATATCGGAATGAGTTATTTCTCGAACAGAGTTGTTCGCCACTGGGAGAGCCTTCCTGCAGGAGTGGTTAGTGTGTAATCAATCAATTCCTTTGAGAATCCGATTTATCGTCACTTTGCTGTGTCGAGGGTGAACTGAACGTATCCACGAGTACGTACATAAGTGCTTTAATCCTTTCCACAGATCACTCTTGTGGCTGACTAACTGAATAAATCACTGAAATCTGGCAGCCTCGCAGTGAGCCAAAAAGCTTTCTGCTGCCTGCTCGTACATGTTTCCATGTTTCCATGTTTTCCTCCTTCTTCTCCTCTTCTTCTTCCTCCTCCTCCTCCTCCTCCTCCTCCTCCTCCTCCTCCTCCTCCTTCAAACTCTTCACGCTACAAACTAACCCGAGGACAAGAAACAACGGAAAAACACTTCAAGCAAAGCGATGCAATACCGACATCGGCAGGAGTTATTTCTCGAATAGAGTTGTTCGCCACTGGAACAACCTTCCTGCAGAAGTGGTTAGCGCAGAGACAATCAACTCCTTCAAGAAACACATTGATCGCCACTTTGCTGCAACGGAAGTGAACTGAACGTATCCAAGAGTAGGTACACAAGTGCTTTAATCCTTCCCGCAAGATACTCCTGTGGCTGACGGATTGATTAAATCACTGAAAGCAGGCAGCCTAGTTATGAGCCAACGGGCTTTCTGCTGCCTGCTAGTCCATGTTTCAATGTTTCCTCCTCCTCCTCCTCCTCCTCCTCCTCCTCCTCCTCCTCCTCCTCCTCCTACTCCTACTCCTACTCCTCCTCCGCTGCGGTGTACTCCTACTCTGCAGTTTCTCATTCATAATGATAATCGTTTTCCACTAAAATCAAGACGCTAAGTTTATTTACTAGTGGAGTTTTGTTTTGGCCAATGAGAGAACTTTATCTGGGGCTGACAACATCGTCCTGTGTGTGTGTGTGTGTGTGTGTGTGTGTGTGTGTGTGTGTGTGTGTGTGTGTGTGTGTTGGTGGATTACTTTGATTAGCCTCGAGATTACGTTTATAAATCCAGGGCGGTGAAGGAAGATGGGAAGACGAGGGGAAGAGGCGCCTGAGGGAGGGGGAGGGAGGGGAGGGATGCTGGTCCGCTCTCCCTTGTAGTAAATCTTGACCTCGGGACGGGATTACCTTTATAAATCTTGGAGGTTCGGGGAAGATTTAAACACACACACACACACACACACACACACACACACACACACACACACACACACACACACACACACACACACACACAAAAACAACAGACAAGGGCAATAACTCACGCATCCCTAGTCCAATTCTTCTCTCTCTCTCTCTCTCCATCCACCTCATCTCCTCTACCTTCTCCACTTTTCCTCCCCTTCCCCTCCCTTCTCTGTCTTCCTCTCCTATCCTTCCCTTCTTATCCTCTCCCCCGCCTCCTCTTCCCTTCCTTTTTCCTTTCTCTTTCTTCCCCGTTCCTTTCCCTCACCCTTCTTCCTCCCCTCCCTTCTTCCTCTCCCTTTCTTTCCCTTACCTTCTCTTCCCCATCTCGCTCTGCTTCCCCCTTCTTTCCTTCCCTTTCCTCTCCCTTTCCCTTCCCACATCTCCACACACACACACGCTCCACACTAATCCTTCTTCCATCCTTATCCACTATATCTCCACCTTTTCTCTGTACCACCAATCCCTTCCACTACTCTCTCTTTCCACTTTTCCCTTGCCTCCCCTCCACCTTATCTTCCCTTCCACGATGCACACTCGCTTCCTCCACCTTTTGTTTTTATTTTTGTTTTGCCTTGAATACCACAAAAGTTTATATCCTTCCTCCTTTCTCTCTCTCTCTCTCTCTCTCTCTCAAATATTTTCTGGTTTGTCTCTGTTTCTCTTCTCTTTCTCCACTGTGTTACCATTTTCGCCACGGCCTTCTTCTTTTCTCTTCTTGCTTTTCTCATTCTTCTTCCTTTTCCTTCTTCCTTTCTCGCTGCCTCTCCTTTCCCATCGACACTTCCCTCTGCTTAATTTGTGTTCCATTTCTCTTCTTCTCTCTTCTTATTTATCTTCTTTTCACTGCTCCTCATTTCTCTTCGGGCTATTTTTCTTCCCTTTTTTTCCATCTTCCTTTCACTCACTCTGTTCCTGACTTCCCTGTAGCCCCCTTCTTTCTCTGTCCTTTCCTCTCCACTCACACGCACTCTTCCCTCTTTCCTCCCTCTCCCACATTACGGAGGAGGAGGAAAAGGAAGAGGAAAGTGGGTAGAAAAATCATCCTCTCTTTTGAATTCGATCCTCTCTGACATATAAACCCGTTCCCTGATATAACCTTCATGATTATTAGTTGTAAGAGTAATAGGAGATGAGGAGAAGGAGGGGAGGAAGCCTGTGGGGGAAGCGGAAGAGAGGGAAGATGGTGGAGGAAGAGGAAGAGGAGCAGGAGGAGGTAAGGTAAATGATTGCTTGAGAGGGTGGGTTGGAAAGGCTGAAGGAGGTAATTGCGGAGTGCAGGCAACGGGTTCGAGTAAAGACGGATGAGGAGAGATGGGTGGTGATGATGGTGGAATGATGGGATGAAAAGTTGTGATAGGGAGAGGAAAAACGAGATGGGATAGTGATTGTAGGAGAAGAAATAAAAGAGGAAGAAAGAGGGTGGAGGAAAAGGACGAGGAAGAATGTAGGAGAATGCTGAAAAGAAAGCAATAACAGTTTCTTGACATGACAGTTTTGGTTTCGAGGTAAACAAGCAAATATATACGAAACACACACACACACACACACACACACACACACACACACACACACACACACACACACACACACACACACACACACACACACACACACACACACACACACACACACACACACACACACACACACACACACACACACACACACACACACACACACACACACACACACACACACACACACACACACTTGACCTCCATTCACTGCGTCGTTAGGTTATTTTTCCCTATTGTCATCCCTTCCTTTCTCTTCTCTCCTTCCTTCCCTTATTCTTAACTACCTTTCCTTTTCTCTTATTCCCTCAACTCCTCACACTTCTGCGTCCCCTTTATTTCCTTTGTTTCAGTCTTCTTTCATTCTTCTATTTCCTGCCTATTATCGTTCATCATCTCCGCCCTCTTCTGCCCCTTCTTCTGTACCTTTACTTATCCCTCAGTCTCCGGTTCCTTCAAGTTCCTATCTCTAATTATCTTCCTCACATTTCGATCTTTCATTTCTCCTTTAATCTTTTTCCTTCGTCGACTCACTGGACCCTTCTGCACCCTCCCTCTTCTCTGTCTCTTTCTGTTTCTCCCAGTCCCTGTGTTGCTCTCCTTCTTCGTCCTCCCATCCTCTTCAATGTTCAGCTTTCTCCTTCCTGACTCTTCTGTCTTTTCACTCTCAATCTCTTTCTCTCTCCTTCCTATTCACTCCTCCTCTGTCTCCACGCTTTTATTTTCTCGCTTCTTTTCTCCTCCTATCTCAGGTTTGAACTTCTCTCCATCGCCATCTCCACCCTTTCCCTCCCTGTCTCCCTCTCTCTCTCTCTCTCTCTCCTGCCTCTTCGTTCCTACCATTCCTTCCCTCTCCCTGCTTTTATTTTCTCCAGCTTCTTTTCCTCTTATTACCAGGCTTGATCTCCCTCCATCTCCACTCTCCACCTCTGTTCCTCTGTGCACTTCCACTTCCCCAGACCTCCTCACCTCCACTTCCCTTGCAGAGATACCTGAAACCACTCTCTGTCCTTCCGCGTCTCCTCCATCTGTTCCCCGTCACCCATGGGCCCGTCCTCCTCCCTCCTCCTGACTGCAATCTGACCTTCACCTTCTTTTTTCTCTCTTCTTCATTTGCTCCTCCACCTCCTTCCTAATTACTCACTCTTTACCTGTCCCTTTCCTTCACACACTTTCTCTTCCTTCCTTCCCTTCTTCCTCTACTGTAACTCTGACCTTCACTTCCTTCTCTCTTTCCTCTCTTCCTTCCCTCCTTCATTTGCTCCTCCACCTCCTTCTTCTAACTACCTCCACTTCCATTACCTGTCCTTTCCTTCACACACTCTCCTCCCTCCCTCCCCTTCCCCTCTTCCTTTACCTGACCTCTGCTTCCTTTTCTTCGCCTCTTCCTTCCCAATTTTATTTGTCTCTCCACCTCCTTCCTAAACCTCCTTCCTTTCTCTCCTCCTCCTTTCTACCCACCTGTCCCCTCACTCACCTGCAGTAATAACTCTTTCCTTTCCTCCCTCCTCCTCCTTCTCCTACTCCCACCCCCTACTCAGTCTCTTCTATACCTTTCCTTCACCCCTCTCACTCTCTCCTTTCACCTTCTTTCCTCCTCCTCCTTCTTCCTTCTCCTTCTTATTCCTCCTCTCAGTCTCATCTCTCCTCCTCCCTATTCCCTTCAACCCCCTTCCTTCTTAGCCCCCTTCGGTCTCTCATTCCCCCTTCTCCACCCTCCCTTTCCTCCATTTTCTCTTCTTCCTCTAACCCTTATCATTTCCCATCTCTCCTCCCTACTTTACTTCTTCAACTCCTCCTCTTTATCCCCTTACTATCTTATCTCCCCTCCACCTTCCCTCCTCCCCCTCTTCCCCTCACCCTGCCTGCCCTGGGATGTCTAAGGCATGGATGACTCTGGATCGATGGCATATATGGATGAGCCCCTTCAGGAGATGGATGTTGATTTGATCCTTCTGATGGTGATGAGTGGTTTTGGAGGAGGAGGTGGAGAAATCCCATAGTTGAAGATGAAGTTAATAGAAGAAGAAGAAGAAGAAGAAGAAAAAAGAAAAGAAGAAGGCAAGAGGAGGAGGAGGAGGGAGGAGGAGGAGGAGGAGGAGGAGGAGGAGGAAGAAGAGAAGAAGAGGAGAAGAAGACGAAGACGAAGACGCAGAAGAAGAAGAAGAAATAAGAGAAGGAGAAGGAGGAGGAGAAGGAAAAGGAGGAGGAGAAGGAGGTGATGGAGGAGAAGGAGAAGGAAAAGGAGGAGGAGGGAGAGGAGGAGGAGGAAGAGAGATGCTGGTGGTTGGTTAGGATGCCAGGGAGTGGTATGCATGAAGGTGGTGATAAAAGTGGTGTGTTGGTGAGTGATTTGTCTAGTGGTGGCGGTGGTGGTGGGTGGCGGGTGGTGGTTGGGGAAGGCAGATTGTGGTGGTGGTGGTGGTGGTGGTGGTGGCGGTGGTGATAAGGGAAACGGTGAGGTGGTGGTGGTGAGTGGTGGATATGCATAAGGATGAAGGGAAATGGTGGTAGGTGGTAGGTTTAATATGGTGGTGACGATGAAAATGTTGGTGGTGGGTGGTGGCGGCGGTATGTTTTGCTGGTGGTAAGTAGACGAATAAACGTTGGGTGGTGGTGATGGTGGTTGCAGTCCTGGTAGTTGTTGTTGTTGATGATGTTGATGTATTGATGTTAATGTTTATGTTGTTTTATTAGTATGGTGGTGGTGATGGTGGTGATGGTGATGATGATGGTGGTTTGGGGTGACTTTAACTAGCTCTTGAAATCTTCATTATTCACCGGAAACAAACAAAAAAAATAAGAAAGAAAGATGTCGCAAACAAACAAAATAATAACATAAGTTTCCTTTACTGCACCTGTGTTCTCTATTTGTCTTTTGATCTTCCTCTTCTTCCTTCCTTCCTTCCTCCTTTTCTTCCTTCCTTCCTTCCTCCCTTCCTTCCTTCCTTCCTTCCTTCCTTCCTTCAATCTTTCCTTCCTTCCTTCCTTTCTTCCTTCCTTCCATCCTTCCTTCCTTCCTTCCTTCCTTCCTTCAATCTTTCCTTCCTTCCTTCCTTTCTTCCTTCCTTCCTTCCATCCTTCCTTCCTTCCTTCCTTCCTTCCTTCCCTCCTTCCTTCCTTCCTTCCTTCCTTCATTCGCATCATTATTACAACCATTTTTTTCTTTTTTCACCTCCACCACTTCAGTTCCCCCTTCGAAAAAACAAACAACCACAGAAAACATGGCGTGAAGCCCAATCTTTTTTTTTCCTCTCTACCCTTGAATTGAATTACGTTTGGCCTTTGTTAGGTCGGTGGGCGTGATTAAGATTGGGGCCTAAAATTGTACCCGCTCTCGATCCTTTCCCTCCTCCACGTCCGTCTTTATTTGTGTCTGTCTGTCTGTCTGTCTGTTTCGGTGCGTCTGTCTTCGTTTTGGGCTTTTTTTGCTTGCTTTGGGAATTTTTTTTTCGGATAGTAAGTTAGTATGTATTTTTGTCTGTCCATCTCTGTGTCTTCTGTATGCTTGTGTTTCTGTCCATTTGTTTATCTGCGTCTGTCTGTCTTTGCCTGTGCTTATGATTATTTGTCCCTTTATCATTCTCTCTGCCTCTCTGTCTGTCTGTCTGTCTGTCTGTCTGCCTGTCTGTCTGTCCGTCTGTGCCCGCCTGTCTGTCTGTCTGTTTGTCCGTCTGTCTGTCTGTGCCTGTCTGTCTGTCTGTTCATCTGTGCCCGTCTCTCTGCCGTTCGTCTGTCCGTCTGTCTGTCCGTCATTATTACATATTATTTTTTTTTTTACAACAAAGGAGACAGCTCAAGGTCACACAGATAAAGAAACAATAATAAAAAAAAGCCTCGTTCTCGCTGCTCCTAAAAAGAATCCAAAGAGGTGGCTCCAAGATCAAATACGGGAGGAGAGGTGTCCTGATACCTCCTCTTGGAAAGAGTTCAAGTCGTAGGCAGGAGGAAATACAGATGAAGGAAGATTGTTCCAGAGTTTACCAGCGAGGGATGAAAGAGTGAAGATGCTGGTTAACTTGCATACAAGGGGTTTGGACAGTATAGGGATGAGCATGAGTAGAAAGTCGAGTGCAGCGGGGCAGCGGAGGGGGAGGCATGCAGTTAGCAAGTTCAGAAGAGCAGTCATGTGGAAATATCGATAGAAGATAGAGAGGCAACATTGCGGTGGGAATTTAAGAGGTAGAAGACTATCAGTGAGGAGGAGAGCTGATGAGACGAAGAGCAAGGCTTCCCACTCTGTCCAGAAGAGCTGTGTGAGGAGCCCCTCACACACATGAGATGCATACTCCATACGAGGGCGGACAAGGCCCTGTATATGGACAGCAATCTGCAGGGGGAAGAACTGGCGGAGACGGTACAGAACACCCAGCCTCGAGGAAGTTGATTTAGTAAGATGAGATATGAAGTTTCAGTTGAGATTTTGAGTTTAGATAGACTGAGGATGTTTAGTGTTGAGGAAGGTGATAGTTGGGTGTTGTCAAAGAATAGGGATAGTTGTTTGGAAGATTGTGTCGAGTGGATAGGTGGAGAACTGTGTTTTTGAGGCGCTAAAGGCGACACCAGGTTCTTCTTGCCCCTAATCGGAAGCCATAGTAGGTCTGAGGCTGCTGTTCTGCAGCCTCCAGCCTTGAGTCGTTAAGTTCCTGTAAGGTGGGTCTTCTATTGCAAGAGTTGAGTAATGCAGAGTGAATCATCGGCGTAGGAATGGATAGACAGTTCTGTTTTGGAAAGAAGATCAATGAACAACAGAAAAGAGTGGGAGATAGGACAGAACCTGTGGGACACCACTGTTAGATTTAGGGAAGAACAGTTTGTATACCACGGCAGAAATAGAACGGTCAGAAAGGGAAACTGGAGATAAAGGTACAGAGAAGGATATAAACCGTAGGAGGTAGTTTGAAAGAAGATTTGTGCCAGACCCTATCAAAAGCTTTTGATATGTCCAGCGTAATAGCAAAAGTTTCACCTGAAACGGCTAAGAGAGGATGACCAAGAGTCAGTTACATAAGGTTAGAGATCACCAGTAGAACGCCCCTTTGCGGAACCCATACTGGCGATCAGACAGAAGGTCAAGGGAAAGGTGCTTTGAATCTTCCGGTTAAGGATTGATTCAAAGCCTTCAATAGACAAGAAAGTAAAGCTATAGGACGAGTAGTTTGAGGGATTTGAGCGGCCACCTTTCTTAGGCACACAGGCTGTATGAAGGCATACTTCCAGCAAGAAGGAAAGTAGATGTTGACAGGCAGAGGCGGAAAAGAGCTTGACCAGGCAGGGTGACAGCACGGAGGCAGTGTCCCTATAGGCATCATTCTTACTCTTTATTTATTCCTCCCATCCTCCACTCACCGCCTCACCTCCCTTTTTTCTCTCCACCCATTCACCAACCTCCTCCCTTGCTCTCTCTCGTTCCTTCTTCCCTCACTCCCCTTCCCCCTCCCTCCCTCCCCTCATAACGCCTCTACACTTCTCATATAGTTCTTTAAATGGCCGTTAGCTTCTTTTTTTTTTTTCTTCTTTCTTTACTCTTTTCCTCAGTCTTCTTCTTCTCTCGCCCTCTCTGTTTCTTCCTTCTTTACTTTCCTTCTCCTTCCTTCCTCTCTCTTCCTCCCTTCCTCTCTTCTCTCTCTCTCTCTCTCTCTCTCTCTCTCTTCCTACTCTCTTTGTTCACATCAATATGCTTTTCATCCCTCATTTTGCTCATTTTGTTCCACTTTCTTTGTTTTTTCCTCCATCTCTCCTCTCTTACCTCCTCGTCTCCAGATTAAACCACTGAGGAGAATAATGTTTTTAATTCTCCTCGATCTCTCTCAGTCAAGAACTCCTCTCTCTCTCTCTCTCTCTCTCTCTCTCTCTCTCTCTCTCTCTCTCTCTCTCTCTCTACCTATTTATCTTTATCTATCTATCTCTCTAACACAATTTTTACCATCCTCTTCCTACCTCACCCTTCACCCCTTCCTGTCTCCACTCCCCCACCCCCTCCTCCACCACCACCACCACCACATTGCACCATCGATTACTTCCAGCAGCGTTTATGCCCTCCCCTCCACCCAGTTCTTTCACATGTACACGAGCCTGATAAAAAAAGTGTTTGCACGTAATATTTCTTGTCCCTCAGCAGCGTTGACAGACGACGTGATGAAACGAAGGGAAAGTTTGTATCGGAATGAGGCGATGCTATTTAGGAATAGGGGAGGGAAGAGGGGGATGGGGGCGCGGGGCATGGGCGTTGAGGTGGGATGTTTGGGGAGGGGTAGAAGGAAAGGAACAATGATGAAAAGGCACATATGTTATGAAAGTTTGTTTAAATGGCAGAAAGAGTCATTGATTATTAGGATTTAATAATGATTATTGTTATTTTGATAGCTACCAGATAGCCAATGGTGTTTAAATGTAAGATATGTAGTTTGTGTTTTATGTTCCGGATAAACAACCATTAAGATAAGATAGATTTGAGATGAAAAGACGTCCGATTGGTTTGCTAGAATAATGTGAAGGTTTAAGACGAATAAATAACCTGAATCTGTTATGATGATTTAAGATGATTATATGACGTTTAGAGTCGGTTGTAATGAATATGGAACGGAACGAATGATATGGAATTGAACCTAGGAGAATTAACCAGATAAGTAGGATGAATTCAGGAATAGCGACGTTTTAGAGTTTATGTTATAATGGGTTAAGATAAGAACTTAATTATATGATTAGGTGAAGATCAGAATAGCGACGTTTTAGAGTCATTGAGGAAAACGTATAATGGTTGAAAGAATCCAACAACCATATGAATGAAGGAGTGACTATAAAGAAAGGTGTGCAGGATTTGCACAAAGATGAAGAGCGTAATGGTATGAGAAAAGTTAGTTGATTAGAAGGTCAGGACCTGGGATGTAGGAAGAAAGAATTTGTATTAGAGTAGGTATAAACACCATGTAATGGAAAGGGAAAGACTTGAAGATTGAGAGTTATAGATGGATTATGGGAGATTAGTTTTGTTTAAATATAATGATGAAGATATTTACAAAACCTATTTATGTAATGAATAATGATAAGAGTTAAACTGTAGTTGATGGTTAGAGTTTATAAAACTATGTTTTAAATGTGTAAGATGTGAAATAAGAGAAAGAAAACAATCAAAGGGAAATAAAGCAGAACAGGTGTGGAATGAGTCAGAATATGTTATTGCACAGAAAATTATGTTGATGATGGAAACGAAAAATATTGTTATGAAACGGAAGAGTTTAGTATAAAATGGGTATATGATCTTTAGTATGATGATTTATTACGGAATAAATGTAATGAGTATTTATTGTATGAAATGAAACGGGTTTAAAAGTTTTAGGACGGTGAGGGCCTATGAGGGCCATGTAGCTTATGGCCTAAACCCAGTGCTTGCTTATGATATGTATATGTATGAAATGGACAAGATCCCACATATAAGTAAGGATGAAAGATAAATAAATGAAATGAAACAGGTTAAAACTCTGCTGGATGTTGAAGAGGAACGCAAGATGATGATGAAAATTTGGAGAGGGTGGAGGAGGGTTATGTACTAGATCCTTGTAAGTGTTGAGAATTTAACTCTGTCATAAACTTGTAATTCAGCTTGCGTCCATTCTCTCTCTCTCTCTCTCTTCCCCATTCTCTCTTCTTTTCTCTCTCATCCCTCTCACCTCCATTCTTCCTTCCCTTTCCTTTCTTCCATTTCCTATTCCTTCCTTTATATTTTTTTTCCTCTCTTTCATTTCCTACTCCTCCCTTTTCTTATTCTTTCCTTCTTTCTATTCCCTTTCCTCCCTTCCAATCCCTTTTCTTCATTTCTATTCCCCTTTTCTCCTTTCCATTCCCCTTACCTTACTTCCTTTTCTCATTCCTCCCATTTGTTTACCTTTCTCCTTCCCACCTCTTTATTCCCTTCTCTTTTCCTCCCTTCCATTCCCCATCCTTCCTTCCATTCCCTCTTTCCTCTCTTTCATTCTTCTTCTCCCATTTATCACACCTTCCTTCCTCCCATTCATCTTTTTCTTTCTTTCCTCCTTTCCACCTCCTTCCTTCCTTCCATTCCCCTTTACTCCCTTCCATTCCCATTTCCGCCCTTCCCTCCCCTTGCCTCCCATACTATCCTTCTCAACATGTCCCATTTTTAACTCTTCCCATTCACATTGAACCTCCCGTCACCTTCCTCTTCCTCCCCCCCCCCCCCCCCCCCCCCCCCCCCCCCCCCCCCCCCCCCCCCCCCCCCCCCCCCCCCCCCCCCCCCCCCCCCCCCCCCCCCCCCCCCCCCCCCCCCCCCCCCCCCCCCCCCCCCCCCCCCCCCCCCCCCCCCCCCCTCCCGTCCCTTCTTCCTCACAGTCTCCTCCATTCTCAGAAGTTTAGTCGGATCCGAAACCTCAATGAACTGCGAGTCATTGACAAAGTCTCCTGTGAACTGCCGGGAGAATGGACTCAACTGACTGATCCGAACCCAACTGACCTGAACTGAACTGAACGCCTCTCTGGTGGTGGGTGAAATTGGTCAGAGAAGAGAGAGAGAGAGAGAGAACTGATATAGAACTGGCAATTGGGTCAGAGAGAGAGAGAGAGAGAGAGAGAGAGAGAGAGAGAGAGAGAGAGAGAGAGAGAGAGAGAGAGAGAGAGAGAGAGAGAGAAACTGATATAGAAAGACAGACAGATTAGCAGACAGATAGATAGATAGATTCACACACACACACACACACACACACACACACACACACACACACACACACAGACACACACACACACAAAGACAGTCAGATGGACAATTGATATCATAAAAGAGCCGCTTTTATAGACATAACATAAACGTTTCCTATTTTTATTACTTTGTTTGCTGACGCTGCACGCTGGAGGTGAAATGAGATTGATTCCGCTGCCATATGTTATTTCACTCATTATAGGATAACCGTTTATAACTTATTTTATTTCTTCTTTCTCTCTCTCTCTCTCTCCTATTTAAACTGTGCAGTAATCATACGAGGCCTTTCTTTTTACATTTTATTGCCTCCTCCTCCTCCTCCTCCTCCTCCTCCCTCCTCCTCCTCGCAAGTTCAACGTTGAGAAAGGAAGTCATGTAATTTGGTTCCAGAACAGTAACCATATACAACATGCGGAAACTCTGCAGGTCGTGCTGAGGATCGATCTTGAGTCACTATCACCAGTGACCCAAACACGCAAAACACTGTAAAAAGCATATAATAAAGGTTGATATCAAGAAACTTCGAATATAAGACGCCGGAAGCACGTTATCCTTATATAACTCAATGGTAAGACCTCACCTGAGTGTGCGGTACAGTTCTGTCCCCTAATTACATGAAAGACATTGAATTATTAGAGATGATTCCACCCTGAGAGCCCTGCCGTATGAAGAACGACTCCAGGCGACTTAAACCTCTTCACGCTGGAAAAGACGCCTTGTGGGGATATGATTCAGATCTTCAAGTACCTAAAGAACTTCAGTAACGTCGACCACCCAAGCTCTGAGCTACAGACCAACTCAAGAACCAGAAAACAACGGCCTGCCCATTCAACTGAAGGATGCAACACAGACATTGGTTGAGTTTTTCTAACTGAGTCATACGCTATTGAACGACCTCCTGCTGAAGTAGTAAGTGCAGAATCCATTAACTCCTTCTGTAAAATCGCATCGACTGTCACTTTGGGACAGCAGGAGAACTGAACATTACGCACTGAATGCTCTTGAACTGCTCTGCAGGCACCAAGTGACCTTGCTCAGGCAGATCACTGCCCAGGCAGGCAACCTGTAATGAGCCACAGGCTTTCTGTAGCCTGCAATTCCATGTTTTCCATGTTTCCTCCTCCTCTCGTTTTCCTCCTCCTCCTCCCTCCTCCTCCTCCTCTTCCTCCTCCTCCTCCTTCCATTTCTCTTTTCCTCCTATATCAAGCGAAAGACTGTTACCATCACCACCATATCTTCCATACATCCCATACATATTCTCTCCCGTCCTCCTTTCCCCTTACTTCATCTCCTCCTTCACCTCGGCCTCATTCTTTTTTTCTCTCTTCCAAACTGGGGGGTTCTTCCTCCCTCTCCATCCTTTCCAATTTCCATCTCCTTCCTCCACCTCTCCTCTGTCCCTTCCTCCCCTCTCCTCCGGTCTCTTATGTTCCTCCTCCGCCAATTCTCTTCAGAGAGAGAATGAAGGGATATGGAGGGAGGAAGGAGGGAAGGAGGAGGAAGGAGGGATGAGGAAGATTTACTTAGGGAACAATGTCTATGTGGAGAGAGAGAGAGAGAGAGAGAGAGAGAGAGAGAGAGAGAGAGAGAGAGAGAGAGAGAGAGAGAGACAGAGAGAGAATTGAGTGAGAGTAAGTTCAGACATCAGAAGGTCAAGGAATGAAATAATGAGGAAGGAAGGAGGAGAGAGGAGGAGGAAGGGAGAAGGAAGGAGGAGGGAGGGAGGAGGAGAGAGAGAAGGAAAGATGCGTGAGGAATGAAGAGGTAAGGGATGGAAAGAAGGAATTGAACAATAAAGAATAATAAGAGAGAGAGAGAGAGAGAGAGAAGGGGAGGCCCTAGGAACCACATAGAAATACCTTGGGAATTAGAATACATCAGAGGATTTTTAAACTCTTAAAGGATACCATAAAGACTCACTTCTCTTTATGTGACAAATCCTCCCTTTCTCCTCCTTCCTCTCTTCCTTCTCTCCTTCCTCTTCCTCTCTTTGACCTTTTCCATCTCTTTCTCCTCCTCCCTCCCTCCTCTTCCTTGTCTCTCACCTCCTCCTCCTTGCCTCTCCCCCTCCTCTCTTCCTTACTCTCTTCCTCCTCCTCTTCCTTACACTCTCACCTCCTCTCATCTCCCTTCCTCTGCCTCCTCTTGTCATATATCGCCCATCTTCTCTCTGCCCTTTGCCAGCCTCCCTTTATTATCTAACCATTCTCTCCTCCGTTCTCCCATCTCCCTTCCCCTCTCTTACCCTCTCTTTCTTTCCTCTCTCTCCCTATTTTACCCTTTTCTTTATCTCTCTCCATTTCCTCTTCCTTCCCATTACCTTCTCTTTTGTATCCCTTTTCTATATTGTTCTCCTTTCTCCTCCTCTCTTATTCCTATTCGCTGTCTCTCTATTACTCCATTCTCTTTTCCTTTCTCTCCTTCCTCTCTCTCTCCCTTCACTTTCTTTTCCTCTCCCTCCCTGCTGCCTTTGTCCTTCCCCTGCCAACGCCCCCTCACCTTTGTATCGCCTCTCATTTATCTTCTTCCTCCTCCCTCTTCCTCCCTTCCTCTCCTTCCCCACTCTCCCTCAGTTGCTCTCTTTACATTCTTTTCTCCTGTCTCCTCTTCTACGCTTTCTGCAGCCTCCTCACCCTCTTCCTCCTCCTCCTCCTCCCTCCTCCTTTGAACCCTTTGTGTGTGTGTGTGTGTGTGTGTGTGTGTGTGTGTCGTTATCCCAACCCTTTTTTATGCTCTTTTCGGATTCTAACTATTATGTCATCTTGTTTTCTTTTACGATCCTCACATTTTTTCTGGTCTTTAGTTTCTTCTTCATCTGTTCGCCTTTTTTTCCGTAATTTTCTTCATGAGTTTCAAATTGTTCACCTGTTCCCAGTGTCAGTTCGTCTGGATTTTTTTTTTTACTTTTGTGTGTCAGCTCTTCTTTCTTTTCTTTTCGTTCAAGCCTAAGTTGTCGTTTTATCTTTCTTTCTTGGTGGTCATCTTCACATCTTCTTCTCTCATTTCTCTTAGATCTCCTTTCCTTTTGGTTTCCACATCCACTCCATTCTATATTCCTTTTCTCATTTTGACTTCTTTTCCTTTCTCCCTTCCCTTTTTCCTTCATCTTTCAATTTCTCTTCTTTATCTGCTTTTCATGATCTCTTTCTCCTTTATTTCCTGTTCTCTTCATTTCTTTATTTTCTTTTTCCTCATTCGGTTTCTTTTCCTTTCTCCTTCCTTTTTCCTTATCTTGTATTTCCTCTTCCTCTGCTCTTTGCTTGATTTCCTTCCCTTTATTTCCATGTCTATCTCATTCTTTCGGTTTCTCTCCCTTATCTGGCTTCTTTTTCCTTTTCCTTCCCCTTTTATCCTTTCCCCTGTTTTCCTTCTCTTTCTTCCTTTCTCCCCTTGTTTTTTTCCTTTCTTCCCCTTCTTCTTCTTCTTCTTCCTTTCCCTTTGCTTTTCTCCTTCCTTCCTTCTTTCTCCTTCTTTTCCTTGTTTCTTCCTTCTTTCTTCCCTTCTTCTTCCTTACCCTGTTTTCTCCTTCTTTCTTCTCCTTCCTTCTCTTGCTTACCTTGTTTTTCCCTTCTTTTTCCTTCTCCTTCTCCTTCCTTTCTCTGCTTTTCCCTTCTCCTCCTTCCTTTCCCCTGTTTTTCCTTCTCCTTCTTCCTGTACCTATTTTTCCCGTCTCCTTCTTTTTCCTGTTTTCCTTCTTCCCTTCTCCTTCTTCCTTTCCCTTGTTCTTCCCTTCTCCTTCTTTCCTTTCCTGTTCTTCCCTTCTCCTTCTCCCTTTCCCCTGTTCTTCCCTTCTCCTTCTCTTCCTTTCCCTGTTCTTTCCTTTCCTTCTCTTTTCCTCTGCCTTCCCTTTCTCCTTCTTCCTTTTCCCTCTCCTTTCCCTGTTCTTCCCTTCCTTCTCTTCTCCCTTTCCCCTGTTCTTCCCTTCTCCTTCTTCCTTTCCCTGTTCTTCTCTTCTCCTTCTTCCTTTCCCTGTTCTTCCCTTCTCCTTCTCCCTTTCCCCTGCTCTTCCCTTCTCCTTCCCTTCTTCCTTCTCCCCGTTCCGCCGTTTTCCAGTCTAGCTCACTCATGAGTCTCTTCCCTGCTCCTCCTTCAAGGCCTGCCCACCTGTCCCGCTTTCACCTGCTCTCATCGCCTGCGCCTGCTGCCCTCCTCCAAAGACCTTTCCATAAACTCTCAACTGTTCTCTTTCTCTCTTGCTTTCCCCCAAGGTCTCCCTCCTCCTTTCTCCCTCCGTTATGAGTTTCTGATTTTTTTTTCTTCTCTTTCACTCCTCTTTAGTCCCTCCTTTCTCTCCTCTTCTTTTTCATTCCCTCTTACTCTTTTTCCTTTCGTTTCCTTTTCTCCTTTCTTCTCCTCTAACTTTTCCTGACCCGTGCTTTTCCTTCCTCTCTCTTTTTTCTTTCTTTTATTTTTTCATCCTTTTTTCTTCTCGAACTTTTCCTTGACCTTTCCTTTTTATTCCTTCTACTTTTTTTTCTTTTGGTTTTTCCTCATTTCTCCTTTGCTAATATTTCCTGACCCTTTTCCTTCTTACTTTTTTCTTAAGTATTCTTTTCTCCTTTCTTCTCCTCTCGAACTTTTCCTGACCTTTCCTTTTCATTCTTTCTTACTTTTTTCCTCCGTTTTTCTTCCTCCTTTCTTCTCGTTTCCTCCAAGAACTTTTCCTGACCTTTCCTTCCTTCCTCTTCTTCTGTTTTTCTTCCCTCCCTTTTTCCCCTCTTAAACTTTTCTTGAACTTTCCTTTTCATTCCTTCTTACTTTTTTCTTCCGTTTTTCTTCTCTCCTTTCTTTCTTCCCCCAAAACTTTTTCTTTCCTAACCTTATATTCCTTCCTCCTTGCTTACTTCTCTTCCATACATCTTCCTTCCTCCTCTCTCTTTCTCTCCAACTTCTCCTGATGTTTCCTTTTCATTCTCTTAATATTTTCCTTCCCTACGTCTTTTCTAGAGCTATTTTTTTCCCTCTTCCAAATAGATTCCCTTTCCTCTATTCTTCGCCCTCCAAAATTCAACATCAATATTTTTCTCTCTCCATCACAACATCTTACGTCCCTCTACCTTGCCACCCACCGTCTAGACTCTCCTTTCTCCTCCCTTCTTCCTTCCCTTCCTTCCCTCCTCCTCCTCCACCCCAGCACCCGCAGCAGCCTCCCCACGCCCATAAACCTTGATGGTATTTGTTGACGCACGACTGAGGCACAGAAGTTGTGAACCCTTCCTTTCTCCGGTTTGAGGAGGAGGAGGCAGGAGGAGAAGGAGGAGGAGGAGGAGGAAGAAGAAGAAAGATTTGAATGTAGTTTGTTTGGGAGAGAATGGGAAGGGATGACGTAATGGAGAGTCTTGTGGGAGGAGAATTGGTGGAAATGTTCTCATGAGGCTTGAAAACCAATGAGACAACATTGATATTCTATGATATACATTCGCACCTCACTCCTTCTCTCTCTCTCTCTCTTCTGCCCTTTTATTCTTCTCCTTTCTCTCCTTTACTTATACCAGACGAGTTCACCTTTCCCTCCCTCCCACTCTCCTTCACACTACCCTATATTTTTTCCTTCCCTTTCTCCCTTATCACTTCCACCCATCCAGACGCTCCCTCTTCCATCTCCCTTCTCCATCACTCTTTCTCTCTTCCCCTCTTGTTTCCTTTTTCCTCCTCCTCCTCCTTCCTTCTCTTCCATTCCTCCTTTCTCCATCACTTCTTCCCTCTTCTTCCTCTCGTTTGTTTCCTTTCTCTTCCTTCCTTCCTCCCATCTCCCTTTCTCCATCACTCTCCTCTTCTTCCCTGTTCCTCTCTCCCTCCTCCTCCTCCTCCCTCTTCCATCTCCCCCCTTTCTCCATCACTCTTCCTCTTCCCTCTCGATCCCCTCCTCTCCTCCTCCTCCTCCATCTCCTTCTATTTCCTTCTTCCCCTCAATAACGTGAAAGAAAATGAAAAAATGAAGAATATGGTTAAAGGAAAAAAATCTTGTTTAATTCAAGAGTTTAGATGTTATGATGATGATGATGATGATTGATAAATAACAAACCAATACCACATATATGAAAACGGATGCTAAACAAACACCTCACCCATCACCATCCATCACCATTATCACCACTCATCACCTTCACATCACCACCATCACCACCGGAAACAGACTAACGGTCACCATAATCAGGTGTCAGTCCCTCCTTCTCCCCCCTTCCCCTTCTCCTCCCTTCTTTCCTACCTATCTTCTTTACACCTCCCATTTTCTTCCTCTCTTTCCTACCCTCCTTATTTATTCTCCCCCTTGTCTTCCTTTCTTTACCGTCTACCTTCTTTCTTTTACTCCTTACCGCATCTTCTCTCCACTTCCCTCCTTCTCCTTTCCTCTCTCTGTTCAATATCCTTCTCCCTTCACTATATCCTCCTCCTTTCTCTTCTTTCCTCCTCTTTCCTCTTTGTTCCATATCATTTTCTCTTTATTACGTCTGCCTCCTTTCTCTTCCTTCCTCCCTCCTTTTCCTCTTTCTTTGCTCTCTGCTCCATATCCTTTTCCGTTACTATATCTTCCTCCTTGCTCTTCCTTCCTTAACTTTCTCCCTCTCCATTTCCTCAGTGTTCCAAATCAATCTACTTTTAATATAACATCATTCTTTCTCATCCGACCTCCACTTCCTATTACCTCTGATAAGTATCCTTTTACCATCACAACATCTTCCTTCTTTTCCTCCTTCCTCTTCTTTATCCCTCTCCTCTCCTCTCTGTTCCATTATCCATTTCCCTTCTCTACATCTTCCTCCTTTCTCTTCCTCCTTTTTCCTTTCCTCTCTGTTCCATCTTCTTTTCCCTTCTCTACATATTCCTCCTTTCTTTTCTTTTCTCCCATTCCTCCTTTTTCCTTTCTTTGTTCCATATCCTTCCTCCTTTCTCTTCCTCCCTTTTCCTTTCCTCTCTGTTCCATCTTCTTTTCCCTTCATTACATATTCCTCCATTCTTTCCCTTCCTCCCCTTCCTCCTTCTTCCTTTCTTCTTTGTTCCATATCCTTTTCCCTTCACTACATCTTCCTCTTCTCCCTTCCTTCTTTTCTTCCTCTTTTGTTCTCCTCCAACTTCTCCTTTCTTTTCCTCCTTCCCCTTCCTCCTCCTTCCTTTCTTCTTTGTTCCATATCCTTTTCCCTTCACTACAATCATCCACTTCTCCCTTCCTTCTTTTCTTCCTCTTTTGTCCTCCTCCAACTCCTCCTCCCTCTCCCTGTCCCCTCTACCCCATAAACTTCCTCCTCCCTTTCCTCCCTTCCCCTAAACAGACAGAAAAACGTACCCACCAATCCCACTACGTAAAGTCTCCTATTGCGTATCCCATTGCGTCATCGGTCAGCAGGTGCGGCGGGGTCTCGGCGGTGACGTCAGACAAACAAACACACGTGAGACGGAGCGAACAGGCCGTGACGTCACTCTGTCAGGGGCAATCATAGGCAATCTCCTACACCAATCACGGATGCTTAGACGGGGGTTAAGGGGGGCTGGGGGGGGGAGAGATGGAGGGAGGGACAGGGAGAGAGAGAAGAGGTCAGGAGGTAGATAGGAAGAGGGAGGGATGGTAAGGGAGACAGGGAAGGAGAGACTAGGTGAGGATAGGTAGGTAGGGAGAGGGAGAAGTGATGAGGTGGAAGGGAGAGAGAGGAAGGGAAAGCTGAGATGGAAGGGATTAAAGGGAGGGAGAGGGAGAGAAAAAAGAGGGCAGGGGAAAAAAAAAATGAGGTGGAAGAGAGAGAGAAAGAGATGTCAGTGAAGAGGAAAGGGGGGAGAGAGGAAAGTGTAAGGATAGGGAGTAAGGGAAGGAGAAAAAACAGGGTGGAAAAGAGAGAAATGTGGAGGGGGAAGGTAGTGAAAGATAGGAAATTGGAGATAGGTAGAGTAGAGAAAGAAAAAAGAAGAAAGGCGATGGGAATGGAGGTAAGAAGGAGGCGAGAAAGGAATGGAGAGAAAGGGTGAGTGAGAGAAAGGGGGAGTGGCAATGGGTGATAGGTAGAGAGGTTCTGACGTCAATAATATAAGTGGATCAGAGGAAAGGTAAATGTTTTCCCGTAATCAGTGGCGCCACCGAGGAGGAGGAGGAGGAGGAGGAGGAGGAGGAGGAGGAGGAGGAGGAGGAGGAGGAGGAGGAGGAGGAGGAGGAAAAGAGGTGGAGGTAGGGATTGAAAAGGGAAACAGAAGGAGGGCTAAAACAAAGCTCCTCAAACATCGCATTGTGAGAGATAGGAGGATAGAGAAAGACCGAGAGAAAAACTGAGAGAGAGAAAAGGAGAGACGGTAGCAACGGGAGGAGAGAGGGATGGAGGGAGAGAAATAAGAGGAAGAGGGGATAAGGGGGAGTAGAAGTAAGGGGCAATTCATAAGATCAGGTTAAAGCTATTGGTGGCAGGTAAGCAATGAGTAAGGGGGAAGAGGAGGAAGAAATGAAAGGGGGAGGGGGACAAGCAAAGGAAGGGGGTGGAAGAAGAGGATGAGTAGGGAAGGGGAGGATGAGATGAAAGGGAGAGGAGGACAAGCAAAGGAAGGGGGTGGAAGAAGAGGATGAGTAGGGAAGGGGAGGATGAGATGAAAGGGAGAGGAGGACAAGCAAAGGAAGGGGGTGGAAGAAGAGGAGGAGTAGGGAAGGGGAGGATGAGATGAAAGGGATAGGAGGACAAAGCAAGGAAGGGGTGGAAGAGGATGAGTAGGGAAGGGGAGGAAGAGATGAAAGGGAGATGGGGAACAAGCTAAGGAAAGGGAGGGAAGGGTGTGTGTTTTGGGGAGGGAAGGAAGGTAGGGAAAGGGTTAAAGTGTGTGTGTGTGTGTGTGTGCGTGCAGGTGTCGCGGGAAACAGTTGTCTCGCGTCCGACACCTGTCAATGAAGCTCTTTATTTCCTGTCGATTCGTGTAATTGTGTTTCTGGAGCGTGAAGTCTGTAACACCAGTCTGTCCCTTTGTCTCTGTCTGTCTGTCTCTCTGCCTTTCCATGTCTATGTGTTCCAGTATGCGAAGTCGATTATAGAAGTCGTCACCGTTGTCGTGGTGGAAGTAGTAGCCGTGGTAGTAGTTGTAGTAGTAGTAGTAGTAGTAGTGGTAGTAGTAATAGTAGTAGTAGTAGTAGTAGTAGGGCGTAGACAGTGACAGGAGCCCAGGGAAAAGAATGAGATAAGAGGAGGATGAACAGAGGCTTAGAAAAAGTTTGTTCGTGTTTTTGTTAAGGAAAGTTACGCCGTTACCTCGAGGATCGCTGAAGTGTGAGCTATTATAATGAAGGGTTGGGGAGGTAATACACACACCCACCAACCCCCCCCCCCCACGCACACACACACGCACACACACGCCTCGACTCTCAGATAAGGTGGTCATTCCGTGATTTATACCTTCCCATCTCTCTCTCTCCACTCCATTCTCCTTTCCCTTTCCTTTTACTAATGACGTGAACTCTATCCTCCTCCTCCTGGTCCTCTCTCTCCCTACCTTCCCTTTCTGTTTTTTTTCCCTCTCCTTCCGTCGTTTCCATTTCCTGTTCCTCTGTTTCCCCTCCCGTCCCTTCCCCTCCTCGACCCTCGTTCCTGGCTCCCTTTTTTTCCTGCCTTCTCGTTCCCTTTACCCAGAGTCTCCTTTTCCTCCCTTCCCTCCCTTTCCTGTCTTTCCTCTGATCTCGTCCACGTTTCCTTCTTTACACATTTCCATTTCTTTTTCTCGTGTTCCTCCTCCTCGCAAGTCCTGGTCTGTTTCCTCTTTTTTTTTTTTCTTCAAAGTTGCGTATGAAGTTGGGCGCATGAAGCTCTCCTTTCCTCGTTTCTTGGAAGTGCAATATTTAGTGGCCGTTTCTTGTTTATCTGCTCTCTCTCTCTCTCTCTCTCTCTCTCTCTCTCTCTCTCTCTCTCTCTCTCTCTCTCTCTCTCTCTCTCTCTCTCTCTCTCTCTCTCTCTCTCTCCTCTTTTTTTTAGTGTTATACGGACGTTGTTTCCGTTTTCCTTTCTCTCCCTTTATCCTTTCCTCTTCTCTTTCGTGTCTGTCCATACTTTTCTCCACTTTTCATACCATTTCGCTAGCATTCCTCCTCCAGTTACTTTATTTCTATATCTTCAATTTTCCTTTCCCATTCCTCTTCCCTTTCATCCCTTTCTCTCTCCTTTGTGTTTCAGCGAGTCCAGTTACTTTATCTTATCTCCTCACCTTTCCTTTCCCATCCTTCCCTTCCTTTCCTTTGTCCCACCACTTTTCCCCTTCGGATTGTGTGTATGTTTGTTGAGGGGGGGCAGGGGGTAGGAGGGGCGCCAGGTGTGTGCATGCTGTCACAGGTAAGCGGTGTCGCTGAGTGCTGTGGCTCTGTGTTGCGGCGAGACGGCGTCAAGAGGAGGCAGGCGGCGGGGAGAACTCAACTCCCAAACATGTATTGGAATTCCTCGCGGCTGTCTTCCCGGGAAACACGCCTCCTAAGACACTTGAGAAATGTGCGTGTGTGTGTGTGTGTGTGTGTGTGTGTGTGTGTGTGTGAGAGTGGCTTACCTTGATAGGCTGGAGTCCCTGCGGCTGCACGACATACACGCCGCTAGTCCAGTTCCCTCTCTGAAACACCTCCGTGCAGTCGGCGGGCAGCGGGGGGTCGGTGGCCGAGGGCGGGTCCACCACCAGTTCAGGTATCAGGTTGTCCGTCGACCCTCCCACCTCATCGTCATCCTTTCTCTTTTCCGTCAGCGCCTCCTTCACCACATCCCCCTCCACCTCCTCCTCAAGGGCCTTCTGGTCGGGGCTCTTGGTGGCGTTCTCCGGTAGCGGGGTCGTGGTGGCCGTGGCGGTGTGGTTGTTGTTCTCTTTGTTATGGTTCTTCCGCTTTCGCCCGTGCTGGTTCTTGTGGTTGGCGGGGCGGGGATGGCTCTGGTTGTGCTTGGTGTGGTTGTGGTTGTGGAGGCGCGTGATGTTGATGCCGCTGAGGGACATGGCGTGCAGGATGCGCTGGTGGTCACGCTGCAGCGACTTGATGCCGTCCTTGATCTTCTTGTTATGGGAGTTCTTCTTGAGGCCCTTGGACATCTTGCGGACCTTCTTCTTGATGTGCATGTTGTGCTCGCCCATGTCCTTCACGGCCGCCGTTACCTGGGCCACCGCCTCCGCCAGCCGCTCGTGCTCCTCCCGCGCCTCCCGCATGGACGCCGCCACCTCCCGCAGCTTCTCCAGCAGGTGGCTCACCTCTTCAAGCACATTATCGGCCGTGATCTTGGCTGTCGTGGTGGAGGTGGTCTCGGGGGTCGTCACACTCACATTCTCCTGCCCCTCCTGCGTGGTGGTGGAGGGCGCGGGCGTGGTGGCCTCGGCGGTGGTGGTGGGCCCCTGGGTGGTGATGTTTGCGGCGTGGCATGACGCCAGCAGCACCGTCAGCAGGAGCGCGGCGCGGGACACAGGTAGCAGCATGCCGACGCCGTCTCTTGCACCCGTATACTGAGGCGCCTCCTGCCCCGCGCCGCCCGCCCGCCGCCTGCCGTCACCCCCCTCCCCCCGCCCACGCCACGCACGCCCACACCGCTACCACAACAACCGCCTCCCTCTTACCTCCACATTCACGATAAAAACATTCTCAAGATACTGAACACTCCGAAGCTTGACGGAGCAAAACGCGGCGATGGAAGCCCAAGCCAGAGCCGGAGGGGGCGGGCGGGCGGCCGAACACTTCAGCAGATCAATACCAGGATGCTAGCGGCGGATCTTGCGTTTGTGTGCGCCAAGTTTTGTATTGCGTGTCGGCATTTGGCGGCAACACAACTATGCTAAACACACACACACACACACACACACACACACACACACACACACTGAGTTCCCGCTACTGTGTGTTACTATAATCGCCGTGTGTGTGTTTGACATGTCAGCTCAGCCACCAGAGAAAGCCAAACCCCGACATGTGATAACAACAGCGACAACAAAAGCAACACTCGATAAACCATCCAGACAAGAATCAGAGTCAACACACGCAATAACAATGACGGTAAAACAACGGCGCACACACGCACACACGCACGCACACAAACAATAATGCAGCGGAAGTCAGAAGGCAACACACGAATGAAAAAAAAGTAATTGTCTAACCATAACGATAAAAAAAACGTCTCGCAATAACACGCCGAACACAACGCTGACGACACATAATAAAGCGACGGAACAGCAATAACCAAAACAGAAACAAGAGAGAGAGAGAAAATTCCTGTGCATATGTGTTTGTATGTTTTTTCGTGCATGTAGCTTTGTGCATGACCGTGTGTGTGTGTGTGCGTGTGTGTGTGCGTGTGTGTGTGTGTGTGTGTGTGTGTGTTCGACCACCGACACCACGGAAGGTCAACACACATCTTGACCTGACCGACGCAATTTGTCTGTCTGAAAGAAACACCCCTCCCTCTCCCCCTTCTCTCTCCCCTCCCATCTCCTCTCTCCTTCCTTCCCCTCCCGCCTTCTTTCCATTTCCGCCTCCCATCCTTCTCCTTCACTCTCTCTTTCCTTTCCCTCCCCTCAGCCTCCTTCCCCGTCTCTGCCCATCACTCTTCCCTTCACTCCATTTCCTCCCCTTCCCTTCTTTACAACCCTTCTTCCCTCTTACCTTTCCTCCTCACCACAGGCCTTCCCTCCTTTCTTCCTCTTTTCCTTTTTTCCCTTTTCTCCTCCTTGACCTACTTTTTTTCTTTTTTTTCACTCCGTTTTCCTTTTATTTATCTTCCCTCTTGTCATATCACATCTCTTTATCGTCCTTTGCTCCCTATCTTCCTTTATCAGCATCTTCCCTCCTCCCAGCCTCCTCCCCTTATCAGCATCTCCCTGCCTCCTCTTTCTTATTTTCTGATCTTTAGCTTAGATTTCCAATACACGATTTTTCGGCTTAAGAGCGTATATATTTTTTCCCTTCACTTCACCTTTACTTCTTCTCTCTCTTTCCTTTATTATTTCCTATCGTCTGTCTTCCTCTCTTTACCTTTTCCTCGTCTGTGCCTCTCACTTTCCTCCCTTTCCATCGAGTTATTTTTTTCTGTTATATTTCCCTCTTCTCTTTGTCTCCACCTATATTTTCCATCGCCTTTCCTCCCTTTACTTTCAGCCTTCATATTTTTCTCCCTCTAAAAATGGTCACCCTAATTTTCTCTCGCCATCCTTCCGCTATTTGCTTCTCTTCTGTTTTCTCTCTTACAGCAACTTTTCTCATTTTTCCTCGCCATCCACTGCTCTCCTATCTCTGCCCTTGACCCTGTTTTGTCTCCTCCGTCTCTTTCTTCCTCCCCTTCCCCTCCCCTTCCCCTCCCCTTCCCCTCCCCATTCCGAGTCCATGAATATTTACTTTCCTACAAATTTCCTCCTTCCGTTTTCCTCTTCCCTCTGAGTCTTCCTTCCATCCCGTCACTCACTTTTTCCTCTCTCTCTGCCTACTTCCTATTTGTTTCTCATTGTATTCCTCCCTTCCTCATTTACTCCCTCCCTTTCTCATTTTCTCCCTTCCTCATTCACTCCCTCTCTTCACCTAGCTTTGCCTTCCTTTACCTCTTCTTTCCTTTCTCCTTCCATCCCGTCACTCACTTTTCCCTCTCTCTCTGCCTACTTCCTATTTGTTTCTCATTGAATTTCTCCCTTCCTCATTTACTTCCTCCCTTTCTCATTTTCTCCCTTCCTCACTCCCTCATATTTCCTCCTTCTTCCGGTTTCCTCCTCCCTCTGTGCCTTCCTTCCATTCCGTCCCTCACTTTTCCTCTCTCTCTGCCTACTTCCTATTTACTTCTCATTGTATTCCTCCCTTCCTCATTTACTTCCTCCCTTTCTCATTTTCTCCCTTCCTCATTCACTTCCTCTCCTCAACTAGCTTTGCCTCCCTTTACCTCTTCTTTCCCTCCTCCTTCCATCCTTCTATTTATCCTTCGCTTTTGTTTTCTCTTTTCCTTCCCATTAATTCCTTTCCTTTATCCTTTCTTCCCTCCCTCTCATCTTTTCTGCCATTCCATCTTTACCAACCCTCTCCTGCCCCCTTTCCCTCGTCTTTTCCTTCCCCTCTCTCCTCTCCTGTCTTCCCACCCTCACCCACTTTTCCCTTCCTTTCTTCCCTTCTTCTCTTCCACTCCTACCATTCCCTCCTTCCCATCTTCGCCTACCTCTCCTTTCCTGGTTTCACAATTCCACCCACATCTTCCTTCCCTTCTTTACTCCGTTACTCCCTCTCTTCTTCCCTCCCTCCCTCCTTCCAGCCTCCTTCAGCCCCCCAGCAGGACACTTACCTTATACCGTTGAGCCTCCAGGAGAGTTCTTTAGTCTACGCCCTATTAAAAGCCTTACAATTACCTGTGGAGGAGGAGGAGGAGAGAGAGAGAGAGAGAGAGAGAGAGAGAGAGAGACAGAGAGAGATTTACATAGATTTACATAGAAAATCAGACCACACAGACCCCATGGTCCAGACTTGGTGGTCTGTCCTTAAACCTAAGTGATTTTACATTAATCAGATGGCTCCAAAACGTTGGTTTTCTACTCTAGTTAATATTAAGTTGAAGGAAGTGACGGTCGAGCTTGTTTTTAAAGGAGTCAATCGTGTTACACTGGACCACTGATGGTGGGAGCTTATTCCATTCTCGCACTACAACGTTGGTGAAGAAAAATTTGGTGCAGTCTGAATTTACTTGTCTACATTTGAGTTTTGCGCCATTGTTCCTAGTTCGCAAAGTGTCATCGATCATAAACAATTTTGTTCGTCTACATTCGTGAAACCATTAAGTATTTTAAAACATTCGATCAGTTTTCCTCGGAGGCGACGTTTCTCAAGAGAACATGTTAAGGGTGGAAAGCCTTTCTTCGTAGGATTTGTTGCGCAAGGAAGGGATCATTTTGTTGCTCGACGCTGAACACCTTCTAGTTTAGCAATGTCCTTTGCATGGTGGGGGAGACCAAAACTGTACCGCATATTCCAAGTGGGGTCTGACTAAGCTATTGTAGAGCGGAAGTATTACATCTTTATTCTTGAATAAAAAGCTCCTTTTAATGAAGCCCAACATTCTGTTCGCTTTATTTGCTGCATCGATGCATTGATGTGAGAATTTGAGGTTTGACGCGATTTTAATCCCCAGGTCCTTAACGCATTGAACGCTTGTGAGTTTAACGCCGAGTATTTCGTAATCGAACTTCTTATTTTTTGTTCCAACTTGAAGGACCTGGCACTTGTCTACGTTAAAGGGCATCTCCCATTTATCCGACCAAGCTGAAATTTTGTGCAAATCCTCTTGGAGGCTTTGCCTGTCTTCGTCAGTGAGAACCGAGTTACCAATCTTTGTGTCGTCTGCAAATTTACTAATGCGATTATTGAGTCAAACATCCACATCGTTGATGTAAATAATGAAGAGCACTGGGCCAGAACCGAGCCCTGAGGGACGCCACTAGTGACCGGCGCCCACTCTGAGCTAAATCCTTCAATCACAACTCTTTGTTGTCTGTTGCTCAACCAATTCGCGATCCATTGGTTTACTTGACCGCCAATGCCTATTTGCTTTAATTTATAAAGTAATTTATGATGTGGGACTTTATCAAACGCTTTCTGGAAATCAAGATAGACTACATCCACTGATTTGGTTACGTCATAAATTGAGAAGAGATCGTTATAAAAGGTCAGTAGGTTTGACAGGCAGGATCTTTTGTTACGGAAGCCATGTTGTGAATCTCCATTTAATGAGTGGCTTTCGAGGTAACTCACAATTTTGTCTCTAATTATGCTCTCAGTAGCTTACCTACAATTGAAGTTAGACTAATGGGTCGGTAGTTACCTGGTATTTTTGTCTCCTTTCTTAAAATCGGTGTCACGTTAGGCTTTTCCAATCCAAAGGGACGATGCCTTGTCGCAAGGACATATTGAATGCAGTAGTGAGGGAGGAGTATTTCGCTCTTTGTTTCTTTAAGCCGTATAGGATATACTTTGTCAGGTCCGGAGAGAGAGTATGGACTGATAAGGATGGGTGGGGAATATCTGGAGGAATAGAAAGCGCAATAAATAAATGTCTAGATAAAAGAGGGAACGCAGAAGGGGTCAGTGGCCAAAAATCAGAGGACGAAGAAGGGGAATGAAGGGGAGGGAAGGAAGGGAAGAGGAAGGGAGGGGGAAAAATTGGAGGGGAGGGTAGAGGAGGGCATGGGATGGAAGACATGAGAATGAAAGGGAATTAAAAGGAAGGGAAGGGAGGGAAAGAAGAATGAAGGGAAGAGAAGGGAAAGGAAGAAAAGGGGAGGGAAGAGGATGGGTGGAAAAGGGAAAGGAAGGGAAGGGAAGGGAAGGGAAGGGAAGGGAAACGAAGGGAAGGGAAACGAAGGGAAGGGAAACGAAGGGAAGGGAAACGAATGGAAGGGAAACAGAGAGAGAGAGAGAGAGAGAGATGGATGCTGAGGTGGTAATTGGAGGAGGAGGAGCAAAGGAAGGCGGCTTAAGACTGGAACATCAAAATCCGGTCTTGTTACCCTCAGATCAATAACACCAACAACCGAGATGACTGACGAGGACGAAAATAGCATCATCATCACCACCACCACCACCGCCACCACCACCATCACCACTACTACAATCACCGCCACGACCACCACCACTACTACCACCACCACCATCAGAAGCAGTAGTATTATAACCATTAGCATCGGCATCAGCATACACCATAGCAACAGTAGCGTTATTTTTATTATTATTATTATTATTATTATTATTATTATTATTATTATTATTATTATTATTATTATTATTATTATTATTATTATTATTATTATTATTATTATTATTATTATTATTATTATTATTATTATTATTATTATTATTATTATTATTATTATTATTATTATTATTATTATTATTATTATTATTATTATTATTATTATTATTATTATTATTATTATTATTATTAGTAGTAGTAGTAGTAGTAGTAGTAGTAGTAGTAATAGTAATAGTAGTAGTAAAAGTAGGAGTATAAGCAGTAATTTTTTGCAGTAACGGCAATTGAATGCTACTACTACTACTACTACTACTACTACTACTACTACTACTACTACTACTACTACTACTACTAAAGATATATATGTATCATCAGAAACTCTAAGGTATCCGCCCATCGTATTTAATTAGCGTTGCCCTTTTGGATGTCGGGGCTTCAGAGGCAAGGCTCGGCGGGTACTAGCTGGACCCTGGCGGGGCTGCACGGGGGACTGGCTGATAATTGGCTCACCTTAAAGGGGGCTGGCTCGAGATTGGTAGACTTTACAGGGAGAATGTTTGCTGATGATATTAATCGGGAAGTTTTTCATTTAAGCTGACTGGGTATTTAGAACCTTTACTCCGGCCAATTGCGAGGTATTTTGAGGGACTAGTTACGGATTTGTGACTTGCCGGCAATATAATAAAGCTGAGTAGGTACAGGTAGGGGGACGTCACGAGGGCTCTGGCTGGAGGTTAAGTGGCTTCTAGATGGCGCTGATTGAACGAGCAGGTTGTCGGGAGTGTGTTCTTATCCATCAGCCTTTTGTCCGTGGCCGGGAACATCGATAGTGGTGGCGTCTTTGTTCAGGCTCGTCCCGTAAGAGGGGTCGTGAGAGTGTATAGATCGTGGAAGCATGTAAGAGCATGAAACGGTAAGCCATGTTGGTGAAAAGCTTACTTATAGGAACTTATTATTCTGTCCTTTGCTCTTACCCACAAACTCGTATTTTCCTGCAATTGCTCCTCCTCATCCTCCTCTTTGTAGTCTCTTAATGTCTTTGTGTATCCTTGTTTGGCCTTATTTCTAATTCTCAGGTCAGATTAGAGCTAAAAATAAGTCATAGGCAGGAGAAAATTCACACAAAGGAGGGCTGTTCAAGAGTTTACAAGAAGAAGGGATAAAAGAATGAAGATGCTGGTTAACTCTTGCATAAGGGATTTGGACAGTGTAGGGGAGAGCAAAAGTAGAAAGTCGAGTGCAGCGGGGCCGCGGGAAGGGGGGAGGCATTCATTTAACAAGTTCAGAAGAGCAATCAGCATGAAAATGTCGATAGAAGATAGAAAGAGAGGCAACAATGCGGAGGAATTTAAGAGGTAGGAGATTTTCAGTAAGAGGAGGGGAGTTGATGAGACGAAGAGCCTTAGACTCCACTCTTTCCAAGAAAGCTATGTGTGTGAAGCTCCCCCACACATGATATGCATACTCAGTACGAGGACGGACAAGGCCCTTGCATATGGACAGCATCTGTGCGGGGAAAATAACTGCCGGAGACGATACAAAACGCCTAACCTCGAGGAAGTTGATTGAGTAAGAGAGGAGATGTGAAGTTTCCAGTTAAGGTTTTGTGTTAAGGATAGACTGAGGATGTTTAGTGTAGAAGGTGACAGTTGTGACAGTTGAGTTTTGTCTAAGGATAGGGGATATGTGTTTGAAAGATTGGGCCGAGTTGATAGGTGGAGAAATTGAGCCTTTGAGGCGTTGAAGGACACCAGGTTCCTCTTACCCCAATCAGAAATGATAGCAAGGTCTGAGGTTAAGCATTCTGCAGCCTCCAGTCTGGAGTCTTGTAAATCCTGTTTGGAGGGTCTTCTGCTAAAAGAAGTTGAATAATGCAGAGTTGAGTCTTCAGCGAATGAGTGGTTAGGACAGTTGATTGTGGAAAGATCATTGATGAATAACAGAGAATGGGAGATAGAATAGAGTCCTGCGGGACACCACTGTTGATAGGTTTATCACTTATCCATCTATTGGTGGCTTTCTGTCTCTCCGTCCATCCTTCGATCTATATATTTATCTCTGTTCGGTTATCTATCACCTATCTATCAATAAATGTCTGTCTGTTCCTCCATTTATTCACCCATCTAATTGTCTATCTATCTGTCGGTAGCTATCACCTACCTCTCTGTCTATGTCTGTCCCTCCCTCCCTCCATCCATCTATCTGTCTATCCACCTTAATTCGGTCATTTATCCCTACCTATCTATCTACACCTGTCTGACTCTCCCTCCATTAATCTACCTGTCTATCCACCTCTATTTGGTCGTCTATCCCCTACCTATCAATCAATAACTGTCGGTTCTTCCATCTATTTGTCTATATATCTCTTTTCGCTTAGATATCATCTTCCTATCTATCTATCTATTCACGTGCTTGCATAAACAACCTAAATGTCTCCATCGATACATCCATCTCTCTTTGCCTGTGTCTGTGTTCATTCCACCAATATTTCTACTTAACTAGCGCCTCGAACGTGATAGCCTACCACTGTTGAAAGCACAGCTACTGAACCTCTTTATGTTGAAAAATAGACTACGGGGGGGGATTCCCTTTTGCAAGAGTTAACCAGCATCTTCATTCTTTTATCCCTTCTTCTTGTAGACTCTTGAACAGCCTTCCTTTGTGTGAATTTCCTCCTGCCTATGACTTGACCTCTTTCAAGAGAGGAGTGTCAGGACACATCTTTCCCCGAAACTGACCTCTCTTTTGTTGGGGCAGCACCTGGCGGGCTTTTTTTTTGTTGTTGCTGCTTTGTTTTAGTGCCCTTGAGCTGTCTCCCTTGCTGTAAAAAAAATAAGCGAACGTAGATAGATAGACAGATTGATGGGTGGACGGACTGGCAGACAGTCATAGATAGATGAATAGGTGATAAATAAACGAACAGAGGTAGATAGAGAGAGAGATGCATGGACGGACTGACAGACAGACATAGATAAACAAAGAGGTGGCAGATAACCGAACAGACCGACAGACAGACAGACAGGTAGATAGATTGCCAAATGAATGGACGGAAGGAGAGACAGAGAGGGAGAGAGACACATCAGCGTTATTTATGCCGGCGTGTGCATCCATTTAAGGCGGAGTGAGTGCCGCGTGAGTGCCAGTCGGAATATTTGTCGCCGAAAAGTTTGAGGACGGTGAAATTGACGCCCGCCGCTAATGGCCCGCCTCGTGTCTCGCAGCGGCAAAAAAAAAAAAAAAAAGTTTGGCTGCTAAAAAAAAAAAAAAAAAACGTTTCCCTGATGTCTGAAAAAATAAACGTTCGGCTGATGGCTTGGGGAAAAAAGTGTGATGGATGGATTTAACATTTTTACAAACCCAGTGTCCCATTTTTTTGATAGGTTTACTTCCAGAACCGGTGTCGCGAAATAAGGTCGTTCGTCTGTCAGTCAGTAGTCCGTGTTTTTTGAGAGGGGAAAAGGAGGGCAGTTGGCCATCTTTATAATTTCTACGTGTTCTTAAGGGAGGTGAAGGAGGGAGATATGGGGAAGGCGGGAAGAGAGGGAAAGGGGGGCGAAGGTGGGAAAAGGAGGGAAGTGGTGCATCTTTATAATTTATACGTGTTTTTAGGGGAGGTGAAGGAGGGAGATGTGGGGAAGAGGGAAGAGAGGGAAAGGGGGGTGAAGGTGGGCGAGGGGAAGGCTTTTAATGCAAAACGTGGCAAATTAAAAACCGTAGTCATGTCAGGCGCAATTTTTTCTTCTGTGGAATGTGTCGCAAATTAATATCGTTTTCCTCCGTGTTTAATGTCCCGTGAAGGTTGTAGTATTTAAATTCCTCTTCGTTTTTAATATTTCCTCTTGATGTTGGCCCTTGAATTACTGTTTATTGCATTTGTCTGAGTTTAAAGCTATCCTTGCGTAGACAATGCATACCTTTACTCTTTTTTTCTTTTTTACATTTTCTCTCTCTCTCTCTCTCTCTCTCTCTCTCTCTCTCTCTCTCTCTCTCTCTCTCTCTCTCTCTCTCTCTCTCTCTCTCTCTCTCCCCCCCCCTTCCACCAGGGAATAGAACAATCTCATTTTCACAAATCGCCAACTTACAACAGATACACGGAAAGTCTTTGTGTTCTCTTTTTTTTTTCTCTTTTTTTTTCGTTCGTGTTATTAAAGTTTCCCCTGACGCAATTTTCTCTTTTATGTCCACAGTTTTAATCAAGTTGGCGGAGCTCGTGTCCTTCCTACACCTGTGGCTCCCCGGCCCTTCTGGACAGGTGAGAAACATTACCCTTACCCCTTTTTCCTCCTCCTCTTCCTCCTACTCTTCGTGCTCCGTCTCATCCACCGTCCTGCTTCTCCTTACCATGCCTTCCCTTCTCTTCGGTTCTCATCTTCCCAGTTTAATTATTCTTTTCTTGCTCCTCCTCCTCATCATCACTTTTAACTACCTTCCCCTTCTCATTTTCCTACTCTTTCTTTTCCTCTTCATCAACCTTCCTCTGCTCCTTCTTCTCGTTATCATTCCTTCTCTTCTCATCATAATCTTCTTGCTCTAGCTTCTCCTCCTTCACTTTCCTTCCCCTCTCATGCTCCTCCTCTTCCTGCTCTTCCTTCTCCTCCTCATCAACCTTCCTCTGCTCCTTCCCCATACCATTCCTTTCTTCCTCAGTTCTCATATTCCAAGTCTTATCTTCCTGCTCTTGCGCTTCCTCCTCCTTACATTTTCTTCCCCTTTCATGCCCCTCCTACTTCTCTTCCTCTTCCTCTTTTTTCTACTGCCACGTTTTATCCATATTTCCTACTGCTTTTTGTTCTTTCCCCGCTGTTTTTTTTTTGTTCTCTTCACTGTCACCTTCCCTCACCTCTCTCCTTCATTCCTCACGTCTGTCTTCCATTCCCTAACTTTCCTCACCCTTCCTGCCAACCCATTCTCCTCCCTCCACCGTGCTTCATTTCCTGTTCCCCTTTCTATCTCTCTCTTTCATATCTTGTCATTTCCGTCCATGTGTTCATTTATGCGTCCCCATCTGCGTCCGTCTCTCTAACCTCTTCTTTTCCCCCGTCTATCGTGCTTCATTTCTTGTTCCCCTTTCTGTGTCTCTCTTTCGTCACTTCTCACCTCCGTCCATGAGTTCATTTATGCGTCCCCTTCTGTATCCTATTCCCTGCCCAACTCTCTGTCTCCTCTTTCCTCGATCCTCTCTTTGCCTTCTTCCACTGCTCCTCCCTCCTGCCTCTTTACTCTGCATTCCTCTTTCTCTCGTAGCTTTCCCCTTCCTGGCATTACCTCTTCTTCCTTCCTCTCTGCTGGCCGCCTGTTAAGCACTCCCTGCCCTCTCCTCGACCTCACCGACCCCTCGCATATTCACGGGCCAGGTGTGTGTTTTGGGGGCAGTGGGTGGGTGTATGTGTTCTAAAGGCGGCTGTCAACTCTTGGCCAGCAGTCCGCCTTGCTACCTGCTGGCCCTGCACTTGTCTGTTATGTTTTCTTTATCCCTCCCCCCTCATCTAACAGCAGCCTTCCTTCCTTCCTTCCTTTCTTCCTCTCCTACTTTCTTACTTTCTTTCTCATTTTTTGTTTCTTTTTTTTCTTTATTCCTTCTTTCAAGTCCTTTCCCTATCTCTCTCTCCTCCTCATTTTCCTTTATCTCTCATGTTTTCTCTTTTTTTATCTTCTCTTAGTGTTTCTTTTCATATTTGTCTTTTCATTTTCCCTCTTTCCATGTAACCCTCTCCTCCTCCCTCTCCTCCTCATCTTCCTTTCTCTCTCTTATTTTTCTTCTCTCGCTCCTCCTCAACTTCCTTTCCCTTCATTTCTTCTTCCTCCCTCTCCTCCTCATCCTCCTTCCTCTTCTTCCTTTTTTTCATTACTCTCTCTTTCGTTTTAGTCTTCTTTTCTCTTAATTTCCTCTTTCTTCTTCTCCTTCCTCCTCATACCCCTTTCTTCTTCTCCTCACCTTCCCTCTTCTTCCTTAAACTCCTCCTCGTCCTCCTTCCTCCTCTTCCTTTTTTTCTTTACTCTCTCTTTCCTTTTCCTCTTCTTTTCTCTTAATTTCCTCTTTCTTCTTCTCCTTCCTCCTCATACCCCTTTCTTCTTCTCCTCACCTTCCCTCTTCTTCCTCCCTCTCCTCCTCGTCCTCCTTCCTCTTCTTCCTTTTTTTCTTTACTCTCTTCTTTTTGTCTTCTTTTCTCTTAATTTCCTCTTTCTTCTTCTTCTTCTTTTTCTTCTTTCTTCTTCTTCTTCTTCTTCTTCTTCATCTTCTTCTTCTTCTTCCTATCCCCTCGTTCTCCTCCTCACCTACCCTCTTCTTCCTCCTCCTGGTCTTCCTTCTGATCTTCCTTTCTTCTCCTTTCCTCACGCAACCCTTCCCTTCCCTTCCCTTATAGCAGCAGCAGCAGCATCAGTATTTAGTTTCAGCGACAACGAATGACTCTCTTCTCCCCTTGTTGCTGGCCTTCCCTCCTCGCGGCATTATTATTAGGCTTCCTTTCTCCTCTGACGTGCCTCCGACATTACGGTATTGCGCGTTCTTACTTACGACCGCCGCCACTCGTATACTTCGGCGAGATCGGTGTTGTTATTAAAATGAGTTACTGAATGCGGAGACAGAGAAGAGGGAGGGGGAGAGGGAGGAAGAGAGGGATGGGAGAGGGATGGGAGAGGGATGGGAGAGGGATGGGAGAGGGATGAGAGAGAGAGAGAGAGAGAGAGAGAGAGAGAGAGAGAGAGAGAGAGAGAGAGAGAGAGAGAGAGAGAGAACATTATTCGATATTGTTTTTACATGTTTTTCTTTATTTTTTTCGTATTTTTGTATTTGTATGCTTGAATGTTTCAACATTCGGAAATTCAATTTGTCCCATACACAGGCTCTTAGAATAATTTTACCGAAAAAGTGTAATTTTGAGCCTCCTTTTTCTGTAAAAATTTGTTTAAAAAAAAACGAGAGAGAGAGAGAGAGAGAGAGAGAGAAGAATTAGGACGCAGTGTCTCATTTTCAGTTTATTTAAGCTGTCGTCTTTTTTTCTCTTTGTTGGATGTAATTTTGAGTAATGTGCAAGTTTTTTTTTTTTCATCACCTTCATTTAAATTCTTAGATTATTTTGTGTGTGTATGTTTTAACAGGTTATGTGACATCAGCTCTCAACTCGTGACAAATTTTCTCTCTTTTTTCTTTGTTGTTTACCTTTCAAACAATATTTATCCCATATCGTAGGACTTTTTTTTTAACGTTCTGGCCTATAGCGCCGGCAAGCTCTCATTAGGGGTCTGGTGGTCGGCCCAAACCCGTCATGGTGCAGACAAGTGTTTATAGTGGCGCCATCTATTCTTGGTTTATGGTACCCCCTGGAGCTATTTTTTTATTCTCTTGGACAGTTCCTCTAGAGTCAGGGTTGATAAGGGTCCTCAGGACAGCATGTGGGTAGTCTTAAGGTGCTGTCACACGGACATTTTCTGGTGTCTTTTATTGGCATCTAGCCGCCGGTACCGGTGGCAAGGAGCGCTCTTCCTATCACACTCGCAGCAGATGTTTTCGGCCTCAGCACAGATCAAAACAAGCAGGATAGACCGTGACCGCAGGAGATGTCTTCCCCGAATTGGACTTAATTTGTGCATCGTGGCTCATATTGTTGGGATACTCCTTCAGAGCTTCTGCTAATTTCTTGAAAACCGCTCTCTTCATATTTCTCTCCGAATAGTTTTCATCCCTGGTGTCCCACAGACACTTGTTTTCCCGATAGAGCTCACAGAGGGTGGCAAAAGCATCTTTGGACCAAATGATTTGCTCCATGGCTAGACAGTGCCCACACAACAGCTGAGAGAATGTTAACATCTCACGTGTGGGGGTGCTCCACTCACACAGCTCTTCTGGACAGAGTGGAGTTTAAGGCTCTTCGTCTCATCAGCTCTCCTCCTCCTTCGGATAGTTTCCTACCTCTTAAATTCCATCGCGATGTTGCCTCTCTATCTTCTATCGCTATTTTCACGCTTACTGCTCTTCTGAACTTGCTAACTGTATGCCTCCCCCCCTCACGCGGCCCCGCTACACACGACTTTCTACTCATGCTCATCCCTATATTGTCCAAACCCCTTATGCAAGAGTTAACCAGCATCTTCACTCTTTCACCCCTCACGCTGGTAAGCTCTGGAACAATCTTCCTTCATCTGTATTTCCTCCTGCCTCCGACTTGAACTCTGTCAAGAGGAGGGTATCAGGACACCTCTCCTCCCGAAATTGACCTCTCTTTCGGCCACCTCTTTTGATTTTTTTTGGTAGGAGCAGCGAGTAGCAGGCTTTTTTTTATTATTGTTTCCTTTTTTTGTGCCCTAGAGCAGTCTCCTTTGTTGTAAAAAAAAAAAAAAACATTAAAAACAAAGACGCCAGTACTGGCATCAAGATGACGATCATTGGCGTCTCGTGGTTGGCGGCGCCTTGCCACCAATACTGGCGGCAAGATGCCTGTATTGGCGGCAAGATGTCAGTAAAGTTGCCCGTGTGATAGCACCTTTAGACCATTCGACGGTGACTGAAAAATCCCAGGTGGTAGCTGCAGATTCGAACCCGCATCGTCCAGAATGCGGCGAACGCGGTACCTGCACGCTAACCATTCAGACACCGCCTCCCCTGGACTGTGTGTTATGGTTGTTATCGATGCAGTTATCAAGCGTCAGTTATCGTCCATCTCGTGATTAAGTTGATATCTGGGGGTCAACGTTGTATGATTGGTATCTCTATGTACCAGTAGATCGCTTTTTGTCTGTCCCTCCCCCTCGCCCCAAGGTAACACTGACTCCTAATTCCAACCTTCTTTCATCCAGCCAATCAGTTGCTGTAGCTATGGACGAACGGGCGGGTCTTCTGGGTCAGGTTAGTGTATGGTGACTTTTTATGTTACACTTCAGTCTCGTGGCATCTTTCCCCACACTGACATCTCCCTTCAGCCTCCACCCACTTAGCTTCCTCTCCTTCACAGCCTCCTCTCCACATTCTCCTCTCCTACTCACTCTCCTCTCCATAACCTCCTCCCCTCCACAATCTCCTCCCCTCGCGACATCCTTCCCGAAACTAACATCGCCAGCCTCCACTCACTTGGCTTCCTCCCCTCCACAACCTCCTCCCCTTCACTATCTCCTCCCTTCCACAACCTTCCCCTCAGCAACCTCCTCCCCTCCTCAACGTCCCCCCTTCCACATCCTCCTCCCCTCCACACCCTTCTTCCCCTCAGCCACTTCCTCCCCTACAACCTCCCCCTCCACAACCTTCTCCTACTAGTGACACGTGCCCTCGCTGACCTCTGACCTCCCCCCCTCTCCTCTTGACCTAATTACCGCCCCCCTTCGGTCCTGTATAATAGCTTACCTGACAATTAGCATCTCGTTTACTAATTAGTCTGCGTATAAATCTTATGAATCTAATTAACGGGACCGTATTCAATTTTTTTTTTTTAATCTGGTTCTCGGAAAGGTTCGCCTCGTTTGATCCTTTTGTAGGTTATTTACGTATTGGTTTACATGTCTGTTTGTTTACATGTTAAGGAAGCCGCTCCACACTTTCAGGTTCATTTTGCTGGGTTTTCAATTTTCTTTTCGTTTTATTTTTCCCTTTTTCTTTTTCCATCCTTTTTTGCTTTGTTTTTCCTGTTGTTCTTGTCCATTTTGTTTGTTGTTTGTTTTGTTTTTTGTTTGCTGCGCTGTTGGTTGTTTTTGTCTGTTTTTTTTTCATGCTTATCGTCGTCTGTCTCCTTTTTCTTTTTCATCTTATTCTTCTGTGTGTTTTCCCTTGTCTGTGTCGTTGTTTTTCTCCCCTTCGTAGTTCGTTATCGTCCTCGTCTGCGTCCTCGTCCGCGTTCTCGTTTTCATCTTTCTCCCTGTCGTCGTCGTCTTCTTCGTCCTCGTCTTCACCTTCATCCCCGTCTTCGTCTTCGTCTTCATCTTCCTCGTCGTCGTCGTCGTCGTCCTCCTCCTCCTCCTCCTCATATCGGCAGGAGTTATTTCTCGAACAGAGTTGTTTGCCACTGGAACAGCCTTACTGCAGGAGTGTTTAGTGTAGAAACAATTAACTCCTTTAAGAATCGCATTGATCGTCACATTGTTGTGTCGGGAGTGAACAGAACGTATTCACGAGTACGTACAGAAGTGCTTCAATCCTCTCCGCTGGTCACTCCTGTGGCTGACTGATTGATTTAATCGCCGAAAGCAGGGAGCCTTGCAATGAGTCAAAAGGCTTTTTGCTGCCTGCTCGTCCATGTCTCCATGTTTCCTCTTCCACATCCTCCTCCTCTCGGCTGAGTGGCTGACGTATATTTATTGACCCTCACCGGCTGATTCTGCTTGTTATTCTTTATTCTGCCTAGGAGTCTCTCTCTCTCTCTCTCTCTCTCTCTCTCTCTCTCTCTCTCTCTCTCTCTCTCTCTCTCTCTCTCTCTCTCTCTCTCTCTCTCTCTCTCTCTCTCTCTCTCTCTCTCTCTCTCTCTCTCTCTCTCTCTCTCTCTCTCTCTCTCTATCTCTCTCTCTCTCTCTCTCTCTCTCTCTCTCTCTCTCTCTCTCTCTCTCTCTCTCTCTCTCTCTCTCTCTCTCTCTCTCTCTCTCTCTCTCTCTCTCTCTCTCTCTCTCTCTCTCTCTCTCTCTCTCCATCAGTGGGTTGTCTTGAATCTAAATGAAATTCCTGATGTGTGACACTCGTAATTAGTCTGTGTTTGCTTTTTTTTAGGTTTATTATTTTTGGTGCGGAATTAATTAATACATTTTTATGGCATTCCGGGGCAGCGTCAAGTGGGCTTAGGGGGGGAAGGGGAGGGGTTAGTGGTAGAGGAGGGGAGGGAGGGGAAGATAGGGGAGGGACAGGAGGAAAAGTTGGGGAGGTGGTGGAGATGGAGTGGGAGGGAGGAAAAGAAGGAAGGCAAGGTAAGGGAGGGGAGTGGGTGGTATAGAGGGGATGGGAAAGAGAGGAGGAGGGAAGGGGAGGTGAAAGAACATAAGGAATAATGGGAGAGAGAGAGAGAGAGATTTACATAGATTTACATAGAAAATCAGACCACACAGACCCCATGGTCCAGACTTAGTGGTCTGTCCTTAAACCTAAGTGATTTTACATTAATCAGAAGACTCCAAAACGTTGCATTTCTACTCTAGTTGATATTAAGTTGAAGGAAGTGACGGTCGAGCTTATTTTTGAAGGAGTCAATCGTGTTACACTGGACCACTGATGATGGGAGCTTATTCCATTCTCGCACTACAACGTTGGTGAAGAAAAATTTGGTGCAGTCTGAATTTACTTGTCTACATCTGAGTTTTACGCCATTGTTCCTCGTGCGCAAAGTGTCATCGATCACAAACAATGTTGATCTGTCTACATTCGTGAAACCATTAAGTATTTTAAAACATTCGATCAGTTTTCCTCAGGCGACGTTTCTCAAGAGAGAACATGTTAAGGGTAGAAAGCCTTTCTTCGTAGGATTTGTTGCGCAAGGAAGGGATAATTTTCGTTGCCCGACGCTGAACACCTTCTAATTTAGCAATATCCTTTGCATGGTGGGGAGACCAAAACTGTACCGCATATTCCAAGTGGGGTCTGACTAAACTGTTGTAGAGCGGAAGTATTACATCTTTATTCTTGAATAAAAAGTTTCTTTTAATGATCCCCAACATTCTGTTCGCTTTATTTGCTGCATCGATGCATTGCTGTGAGAATTTTAGGTTTGAGGCGATTTTGAACCCCAAGTCCTTGACGCATTGAACGCTTTTGAGTTTAACGCCGCGCATTTCGTAATCAAACTTCTTATTCCTCGTTCCAACTTGAAGGACCTGGCACTTGTCTACGTTAAAGGGCATCTCCCATCTATCCGACCAAGCTGAAATTTTGTGCAAATCCTCTTGGAGGCTTTGCCTGTCTTCGTCAGTGAGAACCGAGTTACCAATCTTTGTGTCGTCTGCAAATTTACTAATGCGGTTATTGAGTCCAACATCCACGTCGTTGATGTAAATAATGAAAAGCACTGGGCCAAGAACCGAGCCCTGAGGGACGCCACTAGTGACCGGCGCCCACTCTGAGTTAAATCCGTCAATCACTACTCTTTGTTGTCTGTTGCTCAACCAATTCGCGATCCATTGGTTTACCTGACCGTCAATACCTATTTGCTTTAATTTGTAAAGTAATTTATGATGCGGGACTTTATCAAACGCTTTCTGGAAATCAAGATAGACTACGTCCAGTGATTTGGTTACGTCATAAACAGTGAAGAGGTCGTTATAAAAGGTTAATAGATTTGATAGGCAGGATCTTTTGTTTCGGAAGCCATGTTGTGAGTCCCCAATTAATGAGTGGCTTTCAAGGTAACTCACAATTTTGTCTCTAATTATGCCCTCAAGTAGCTTACCTACAACCGAAGTTAGACTAATGGGCCTGTAATTACCTGGTACTTTTTAGTCTCCTTACTGAAAAAACGGTGTCACGTTAGCCTTTTTACAATCTGATGGGACAATGCCTTGTCGCAAGGACATATTGAATACGGTTGTGAGGGAGGAGAGTATATCGCTCTTTGTTTCTTTCAGCAGAGTTGGATATACTTTATCAGGTCCAGGACTTTTATTTGTTTTAAGTGATTTGAGGGCTTTAAGGACTTCATCGGGTTTTATTTCAAAGTTAGACAATGCATGCTCGGGATTTACATTAGTACTGGTGTTGGTGGTGGTGGTGGGAGGACTGTTGTTATTAAACACCGAGGAAAAGTAATTATTTAATAGGTTTGCAATGTGTTGGCTGTCAGTCACTAGTGCACCGTCACTGTTTGTTAAGGTCCAATTCAACTTCTGATCGCCTTTTTGTTGTTTATGTAACTGAAGAAGGATTTCGGATTATTTTTACAGTTGGCTGCAATATTTTCTTCATATCTACGCTTTGCCTGATGCACTAATCTTTTTACTCGTCGCCTTGCATCATTGTAAAGTCTCATGTTTTCAGGCGTGCTTTGGTCTTTCTTTAACCTGTAAGACAATTTTCTCCTTGACTGAGTGTTTAATTTCGCTATTAAACCACGGTGGACTTTATTAGTGTTAATTCGCTTCTCGCACAAGGGTACAAATGTGTCCTGCTGAGTGAGTAAGTGATTTTAAAGTTTAGCCAGGCGTCCTCTGCATTGCCGTCATCTGATAGTTGCATATCTATTAGTTTTCGTCGGATTTCTACGAAGTTGGCTCTTTTGAAATTGGGCACCTTAACTTTATTTTCAGTCACCGATGTTTGAGCTCTAATGTCAACGCGCACTAGTTTATGATCGCAGGAACCGAGGTGTTCTCCTACCGTGACATTACTGACTAGGTTATCTTGGGTCGCTATAACAAGGTCAAGTATGTTATTTTGTCGAGTTGGTTCAGAAACCATTTGGCTTAGATAATTTTCCTCTAGAAATTCGATCATTCTATGGGACTCACCTTCTGTACCCGACAGTGTCGCCTTGATCGATATGGGGAGGTTAAAGTCTCCTAGTATCAGTGAGTCGCTGTTATTAAGTGACTGCCTTAAGACGCTGCACATTTCAAGATCGCCATCAAGTGATTGCCCCGGAGGCCTGTAAATGACAGATATATTTAAATTGACTTTTGCAATGTTTACTCGCACGCACAAATGTTCAACGTTACTGTTTCTTGGTGTTTTGTCAGTAGGTTGCAAGTAGCTTTTGACAAAATGGGCGACACCACCCCCTCTACGGTTTACACGATCATTGTTGAAGAATCTGTAGCCATCTATGTTGTATTCGGAACTTAAATCAATATTAGTGGTGTCAATAAATGTTTCGGTTATAGCAATTACGTCAAAGTTTTCTGTCAAAGCAAGACATCGCAGTTCATCAAACTTGTTTCTTAGGCTACGCGCATTGAAACTAAGGACTCTTAGGTTATCTTGAAGCTTGGTAATAGAGGTACTGGAGGGTTCAATGTTACGAGTCTGTTGCGGTGTATGGTGTCTATTTACACGGGCGGGATGGAAGGACGTGGCTGAGAGTCGTGTTTTTTTTTTAGGGCGTTACGTACGGCGGGGGTGATGAGCCTTACAAATCTGGCTGCCCCGATGGGGGACAGGTGTATGCCGTCCCTTTGGAAAAGTCTACTCTGGCCGTAGAAATCGTTCCAGGCGTTAAAGAATTCGACGTCAAGCTCTCCGCAGAGAGTCTGCAGGCGGTTGTTGAGGCTGAAGGCCTTACTGTAGAAGTCGCCCTCATCCCATGTCCGTGGTAGAATTCCTGAAATCATAATATTAGGGGATTTAGACTTATACTGCTGGATGAGCCTACGGTACTTGTCCAGCAGTTCCTCAGACCGGGTCGTGGTGACGTCGTTTGTACCTGTGTGGAGAACAAAGAGTGAGTCATTAGAGGCCACAGCGGAGACCTCGTCCAGGGCAGCTGTGATGTCGTCAACACCAGCTCCAGGATAACAGTAGTTACGCCTACGACGGGGGACTCTGCCACAGAATTCAACCACCTGATGGCGAATCATAGAGTCACCGACCAAGAAGGTGCTCTGTTCCTCGTCCTCCTCCTCCAGTATGGCAAATCTGTTGTAGCAATGAGTAGGATAAATGGCTCTAGGGGCGGGTCTGGCTCCTCCTCTCACGGGGTGAAGCATTCAGCGTCAGCTCTACCGGTTCCCTGTGACGTGCCTTCTTCGGAAGGTGGCTGGGCATCGAGTGCAGGTGAGGAGGGTGATGAGGCGTCCGTTGCAGCAGGGGCGACGATGTTGGCCTGGATAAACTCCTGCAAGGTATCAACAGTACTTGTTAGTTCGGTGATCTTCTTCTCGCCAGCCGTCAGCCTTTCGTCCTGTTGAAGGAGTCTCGTTTCCATCTGCTGTGTCAACAGGCAGATCTTGCAGACAGTCGATCGTCCTGAGAAGAAATGACCAGAGAAGTTTCCTGTGCAAGTCGAACATTTCTTTAGCGCCATCTTGGTAAGGAGGAGAAAGCAAGTGAGTAGTGTTTATCTATATATTTGCTTTGCTTTTTCTTTTTTCGTAGGGCAGAGGGACGCGTGCGTGAATAAGCGAGAATAAGTGAGTGAGAGAGATGGGAAGGCGTAGGAGGAGATAGGGATGGAGGGAGGAAGAGGGCGAAGGAAAGGGGGAGAGAGAGAGGTGGGAACGAGATAGGGAGTGAGGAAGGAGAGACAGAGAGGGGCAAGTGGGGGTAGTAATGAGAGAGAGAGAGAGGGGGGCAATGGAGAGGAGGCGAGAGAAGGAGGAGCGAACCGCGCGGGACGAGAAGGAGGGCCGCAGGTGATGACCCATTTAGAGGCTTACGGGCTCTGGGGACTCCGCTGGTCAAGTCGGGTCAGGTACGTCTGAACACCTGCGTATGGAGTGGCGTCGGAGTGGAATCTGAAAATATATAAAGAATGTGGCGGAAAGAGTGTAACACTGTGTTTTGTGTATATGTGTATATATGTTTTGCAGGGCGCTACGGCGAGAGGGTAGATACAGGCAGAGAGAGGTAGTAAAAATAAGCGCAACACTTAATCCTGTCCAGCGAAGCACGTGGTCGCACAGCAAACAGCACACCTCTGCAGGCAGCTAACTCGGTTGACAATAAGCAGTACGCAGCACGACGCGAAATAGCACACGGCACACAGCACAGCAAGATCTACAGTACAGTTCAGTACAGCACACGAGGGTGGAATCGCAAGCGAGAGAGGTCACGGAAGTGGGAGCGCGTGCGGTTTGACCTCTCGGAGTGAGGGCAGGGCGCTGACTGAGTGAGGGCAGGGCGCTGACTGAAATGAGGGCAGGGCGCATCACCTAGAGAGAGAGAGAGAGAGAGAGAGAGAGAGTAGTAATATAATGAGGACGATAAATCTAGAGAGAGATAAATGAAGACGAGGAAGAATCTTAAGACAGAGCTAGAGGTGAAAGAGGGAGGTAGTAGAGAAGAAATAATGGGAAAAAAATTTGAGGATTGATTGATGGGCGGATGAACATATGGCAGTAAGAAGAGACGCATGGATGATGAATGGAGGTAGAAAGAAGAGTGATGGATGGCCGGATGAAGAGTGGCAGTGGGAGGGGTGATAGGCACGGAAAGAAATGGAGATGTGATAAAGATAGTGTATGGAGGAAGGGGAATGTCTGGAAATGGATGAATGGGTTACTATTGGCCATTAACCTTCCCCTCTACTTCCCGTCTTCTAAACCCCATTCCTTTCCATACTTTCCACCCCATCAGTACCCATTCTTTTAACCCCTCTCAACTCCATTCCTTTCATTCCTTTCCATACTTTCCGCCCCATCAGTACCCATTCTTTGAACCCCCCTCAACTCCATTCCTTTCATTCCTTTCCATACTTTCCGCCCCATCAGTACCCATTCTTTGAAACCCCCTCAACTCCAATCCTTTCATTCCTTTCCATACTTTCCGCCCCATCAGTACCCATTCTTCTAACCCCCCAACTCCAATCCTTTACTTCCTTTCCTTTCTTTCCTTTTCTTTTCTTCCGTCCCTCCCTTTTACATCTTGCTTTCCCCTCCTCCCCTTCACCCTACACATCCATCTCTTCACCCAACCCTTCCCATTCTTTCCACCCCATCACTACCCATCTTCTTTGCACCCCATCACCACCACACCCCTTTTTCTTCATCTTTGCATTTCCTCTACGCCCACACCATCACCCACCCCTTCACCGCACTCATCCATCCCTTCATCCCACCCCTTCCCATTCTTTCCACCCCATCACTACCTCTACTCTTTATCCCCTTCCCTTCTTTCCAAATTTCCCATACACCCACACCATCACCCTCCCCTTCACCCCACAGCTACCTCTTCCTTTCACCCCACTTCCCTTTCCCATCACCCTACCAACTACCGCTCTTCCGACTCACCCCAAACAGTTCCCTTACCCACCACAACCTTCCCACCCTACCTCGCCTCTGCTTCCCAGTCCTCCCCTCATCCTCCCCCTCCCCTCCACCCGTCCTGTGCCTATCGTGGAATAGCTAACGGGTCCGCTATTCCGTATAATTAGTGGAATGACGAGGCGCTGTAGGATAATGGTCGTGGCCGCAGTGGAGTGGCTGTGGAATGATTGTGTGTCGAGGAGAGAGAGGGAGAGGGAGAGAGGGAAAGGGAGTAGGAGAGGAAGAGAGAGAGAGGGAGAGCGAGAAGTGGGTGGTTGGATATCAGTCAGTGCACGAGATGTTGACTTTGAAGAGAAAATTAATGGTGATTCTTCCTCTTGTTGTTGACGAATATTTAAAAAAACTTTAGGTATCATTTTTTTCTTTTAATTTATGACCATCGCGTCTGTGAATTATTTTATAGCAACTTGGTTTTAGTGTTTCTTTTAGGTATGGGTTGTTTGATTCCTGTTCTTGTTACCTCCACCAACGAAGTTGGAAGGAGGTTATATTTTCGGTCCCGTCAGCATGTTTGTTTGTTTGTTTGTTCGTTAACAGTATCCTGTGCACAATTTTGCGGATATCGCAACCAATTTTTCAGGGAAGCTTCATGTCCGTCCAGAATAGAACCCATTAAATTTTTAATGTCAAAGGTCAAAGGTCAAGGTCAAGGTCGCACAAAACGTCAGATTGGGCATAACTTCGGTTCTCGTCAACGTAGAGACTTCAGACTTGATTCATATTTTAGCTCATGGAAAGACGCACCTTGCGTGGCCTTGAGCTTGACCTCTGATCTTGACCTCAAAAAGTTCGCCCAAGGTCAAAGTTTCCAAAAAATAGAATTTCATCACATTTCGAAACAAATGCTTCCATATGATACGTGTCCATTCAGAATAGAACCCTTCAAATTTTAGATGTCATAGGTCAGAGATCAAGGTCAAGGTCGCGCAAAATGTCAGATTGGCCATAACTTCGGTTCTCTTCATCGTAGAGACTTCAGACTTGGTTCATATTTTAGCTCATGGAAAGACGCACCTTCCATGGACTTGACCTTGAACTTTTACCTTGACCTCGAAAAGTTCGCCCAAGGTCAAAATTTCCAAAAAAATAGAATTTCATCAAATTTCGAAACAAATGCTTCTATATGATGCTTTTTGCATGGCCTTGACCTTAACCTTTGACATTGACCTTGAAAAGCTCGCCCAGGGTCAAAGTTTCCCAAAAAATAGAATTTCATCAAATTTGGAAACAAATGCTTCCATATGATGCATAGGATCACAGTTGATGCCCATACCAATTTTCAGGATGATCTTTGGTGGAGGTGTACACTCTCCGAGTGCTATGCGTGTAGCTTACGAATGTGTTAGAAGGTTTAGGAATTTTTTCGTTGTTTTATATTCTGCACGTCCTGGAAGTATATAGTAACCTGACTATTTATTATCTCATACTTAATGTGGGTCTTCTCTTTTATATATAAGTTTGTTTAAGAGTGTTCGAATTATTGTTATTACTATTATTATTATTATTATTATTATTATTATTATTATTATTATTATTATTATTATTATTATTATTATTATTATTATTATTATTATTATTATTATTATTATTATTATTATTATTATTATTATTATTATTATTATTATTATTATTATTATTATTATTATTATTATTATTATTATTAGTTGTAGTAGTAGTAGTAGTAGTAGTAACAGTAACATTAAGGTTATTATGATTATTATTGATTGAAGTAGTAAAGTGGAAAAGAGGGCAATGGAGCAGCCTGTTTGTGTTTGTCAGTCTCGTCAAAGGTTTTGTTTCAGGCGTTGCGTCACAGTCCGCCGTAAACACCGCCGCCTTGCTCGCTACTATTTATTTATTTCGCTGTAGCAGGCCCCGTTTTTCTGATTTTGGCTCTTCCTCATTTCTTTTTTCTCCCCCACTACTTAAACGAATGTATTGTCGCATCTCCTACCTCCACCGTTCTTACCCTTCATCTTCTTTATATATCCATTTTCTTCTTCTTCAGCTCCATTTTATTTGTTTATTTCGCTGCAACAGTTCCCTTTTTTTCTGGTTTTCCCTCTTCCTGTTCTCTTTTTCTCCTCCACTGCTGCAAACGAATATCATTATCGCATCACTTACCTCCACCGTTCTTACCATTCATCTTTTTTATACATCCATTTTCTTCTTCAGCTCAATCGTATTTATTTGTTTCGCTGTAGCAGTTCCCTTTTTTCTGGTTTTCACTCTCCCCCTTCTTCCTCTTCCACAACTTAAAAGATTTTTTTAAAGTTTTGGCCTATTTCATCGGTAGGCTTTCATGGTGGGCCTGGTGGTCGGCCCCAGCCCGTTGTGGCGCAGGCAAGTGTTTATAGTGGTGCCATCTTGCTCATTTTTTATCCTCTTTTCGAGAGAATTTAGAATAAGGGTTGATAAGTGGTCTTCAGAGCAGCATGTGGGTAGTCTTAGACCACTTGGCGATGACTAAAAAATTGCCAACTTGTTTGTCGCTGCGGGCGGGACGCGACCCTGCGTTTTCTGAATGCCGCTGCCACCACCTACCGGAATATCATTATTGCATCACTTACCTCTTCCGTTCTTACCCTTTATCTTCTTCATCTCCATTTTTTTCTTCTTCATCTCCATTTTCTTTTTCTTAAGCTCTGTTTGTATTTATTTTCATCGCAACAGTTTACTTCTCCCATCTCTTTTTCCTCTTCATCTCCCGCTCCTGCCGTTTACAGCACCAACACATCAGCGAACATTGCAAGAAGTTTTAACCTCTTTCTGCCCACCTCCCTTCCCCACCTTTCTCTCCTTCCACCCCTCTTCCCTTCCCTGCTGTCTCTCCTTCCCCGTCTACCCCGCCCGTCACTTCCGCCCACTACCTTCCGTCTCCTCCCCTTTCTTTCCCATCTCGTCAATTCCTCCCTCCACCCTCAGTCTCCTTCCCCCTCTTCCCCTTCCCGCCGTTCGCCGCTCCCTCCCACCACCGTCCTCCCATCCATCTGGGGCGAGGTGTAAACGGACGTTACGAGCCGACGCCCCGCCATCTGTCGGAACCTAAACACTTTTTCCACGGTTTTCTGCCTCCTCTCGGCGCCGGCTGCCTCGAACGTGTCTTGGGATGCAGATGGGCGCCTTAATAGTGTATTTTCCACGGTGAATTACGTGAATAAACTGAACATTTGCAGGAGTGGTAATGTCTCTGCGTCTGCGAGAGATTTAATGACCCGGAAACATAATATTAGGGTCGAGAAGGATGGATTGTCCCGCTCATCGGTGCCGTCCAGTAACCACTTTGACTCGAGGGAAGAGAGATGTTACTGCTTGAGCCACGAAATGAGATGCCTGAAGAAAATTAACAATCGGGAAATCACACTGGAGTCAAAAATGGAAGGAACACATTGAGATATTGAAAATACCTAGTCGTTTAAAGATATCTGTATCCTTACGATACCGCTCTTGTATCGTCTTACGGATTATTTCTTTTCCAAATGACTTGTCTGTTTGGTGCGACGCGTGAGCAACGGCAAAGAAAAACAAGTGAGTATCAGCGTGGGAGGCGAAGAAAAGATGAAGCCATTTTAGTCTCGTCCTGGAATAGTTTCCTCCCTCTCTGTTCCTCTCTGCCCTGTGTGTGTGTGTGTGTGTGTGTGTGTGTGTAGTGTGTGTGTGTGTGTGTGTGTGTGTGTGTGGTGAGTGAGTGAGTGGTGGTGGTGGTGAGTGAGTGAGTGCGTGCGTGCGTGCGTGCGTGTGAAGCTGAACAATAAGTCGAACTACACACACACACACACACACACACACACACATTCACACACACAAACACACACACACACACACACACACACACACACACACACACACACACACACACACACACACACACACACACACACACACACACACACACACACACACACACACACACACACACACACACACACACACACACACACACACACACACACCTCTCCGTGGCCCAACTGGTTAGAGCGCTGCGCTGTCAGGCTTCACGATCTGACAGGGCGGCGGTTCGAGCCCGCTCAGGCCGGATTCTTTCCGTTGACTAGGAGTGGCTACTGTCCCCCCTTGAGCAAGGGGGATGGGGTGTTTGGTGTGTGAGGTCCTGGCAGTACCCAGAGATTGACGATAATGAGCACTTGTTTATGTCGGTAGGGTACCTGCCGGCGATTACGAGTCCAACACGTGATCAGGCCGTGGTGAATTACACACACACACACACACACACACACACACACACACACACACACACACACACACACACACAAACAGACTGCTGCAGCCGGCAAATGGAATTGACAGTTTCGATGCAATTATCCGCCACTTTCTTGATGCCTCCAGCGAGTGTAAACAGGAAGGCGTGTCACGCACGCCCTCTGTCGGCTTCCACGCCAACCCTTCACTCTGACTCCCCGCCCACGCCTCTCTCTTTGCATCCACCTCCTTCATCCAGTTTTGTCTATCACCACCAAGCTCTTATGCCTACTCGGCTTCCACACCCACGAAGACGACGACGATGATGGCGATGACGACGACTACGACAACGACGATGGCGTCGACTTAAAAAAAAGAAGAAGAAGAAGACCAAGAAGAAGGAGAAGAAGATGAAGAAGATGAAGAAGAAGAAGAAGAAGAAGAAGAAGAAGAAGAAGAAGAAGAAGAGAAAGAAGAAGAAGACAGAATAACAAGAACAAAAACAAGCAGAACAAAAATATGATGGAGAAAATGTACAAAACTTCTAGCATGTAGATGAAGGCAGATGAAAACCATGAGAGTAGTACAATAACACCCCCGCCTCACACCCCTCACGCCGCCTCGCTGCCTCGTTATACCTCTCCGCCACCACCGGGAGAGGGGCGAGGGGCGGGGGGGGGCGGTGAGGCAGGAAAGCAGTCAGTCACCATATTCTCGTCACCTCGCGTCGCGGCCTTTGTAACTTGTCGCCGCCGTGTTTCACAAAGCACAACACTGAACGAGCTGACACGTGGCGCTGATCGCTAAGTTTAAGACAGAGACAGACAGACAGACCGACAGACAGAGATAGATAGCGCCAGTAGGGAGGAATCGGATCTCTCAGTATCCCTCCCTCTAGAGCCAGCGCCCAGCATCCATCGCGCGGGCCAGTCATGCAAGGAGACGAGACATGCATATTCATCGCCGCTGTATTGGTGTGTTTCATAAATAAAGATGAAATTCAATCACTCCCCGCCAGGTCTGAGCCGCACGTAAAGTCGAGACTATATTGCAAATTGGGCTCTCCGTCTTGCACGCTCCCGCTGGTACTTTGCAAGGGAGGGCTGGCTGGCTGGCGGCTTGGCTTGGCTTGCTGGTGCGGGCCCGAGTTGTGGCAAGGCTCTGAGGATTTTGATATTTCAGCGTGAAGTGCAATGACTCGGCGAGAGGCGGTGGCGGAAAATGGTGGAAACTTGGAAGCATTGGCCTAATTGTGGAAGTTTGTGAAAGTGACGAGGCAGTGCTGGTCCGACGGCACACCTGCACGTAAAGGAGGTGCAGGTGAGGGGGGAGGGAGGGAGAGAGAGTAGGGGGGGGTAAGGGGGAAGGGTTGTAGTGAGTGAGGTAAGAGAGGGAGGGAGCAAGGGAGGGATAATGTGGGAAAAGCTCGGAGGTAAAGAAAAATACAGGGCAGAGAGGGAGAAAGGCAAAGAGTTATGGGGGAGGGAGGAAAAGCATATGGGGAAACTGCAGCAAAAGCCAGGAATATGGAGGAAGCCAAGAAAGGAGGGAAGAGAAAGTGGATGTAAAGCATGAGGGCGTAAGAGGAAATGGAGGGAAGGAAAGAGGAGGGTAGGAAAGAGGAGAGGAAGGAAGGGGAAGACCGAGGATATTAGGATGGAAATTTAGGCATATGAAAGGAAGCGATGGAAGAGAGAAACATATGGGAGTGAAGGAAGGAATAAGGGTAAAAGAGGCCAACATGTAGATGAGGTGATGGATGGGCAACATTATTAAAAGGAAAAGTTGAAATGAAGTTGATGGATGAGACACGTAGAAGGATGGTGCTGGAAATAAACATGGGAGATACAGTGATAGATAAAGAGAGAGACTGCAAGAAAGACAGACAATAGAAGATAGATAAAGATAACTACATGAAAGATGGACAATAGACAAGCTGGAAGGAAGGCGATGGCTGAGACACGTGGAAGGATGGCGCTCTAATAAAACACTGAAAGATAAGTTAAAACAAGAGGTAGATAGATAGATAGATAGATAGAGATAGATAGATAGATAGATAGATAGAGATAGAGAGAGAGAGAGAGAGAGAGAGAGAGAGAGAGAACAAGAAAAACATAAATGATAGACACTTAAAACATGAGATAGAGATAGATAAATAGAGCTTGAGACTGCAAGAAAAAGAGAGAAGACACGGCAGCGAGGCACCGGTAAGGCGTGGAGGCGTGGGAACAGAGGCACCTGGAGCGTGGGCGCCGCGGAGTGCATAGGCACGGGCCGGCGTGGTGACGGGTGCCGCTACCTCCATAAAGGCCGCTCCTGTCCTGGCCGATAACGCGCCATAAAGGGCCGCGCCACACGCCGGCCACGCGCACTCGAAAAGTCGCCGCGCCATAAAATGAGGCACACTGCAAGAAAAAAAAAAAAAAAAAAAGGCGAGAGGCAAAAAAAAAAATGGTTGAAAAAATGTATTCGGACTGAGTTTTTATGCGCTTTTCCTTTTTCCTTTTTCCTGGATCTCTTTTTTTTTCTTTCCCCGGCGGTGTGGTGCGTTGCGTTGCCAGTCATCGCCCGGTATTTATGGCGCTTAATTATCCGGCCCGTAAAGTAGGGATGTGCTAATAACGTGCTCCGTAAATTCTGTCCCGGCTTTTCCAATTATGAGTGATGAAAAGTAGCAGGTGTAGCGGGGAAGAGCAGGGCAGCAGCGTTACTGTGTGTGTGTGTGTGTGTGTGTGTGTGTGTGTGTGTGTGTGTGTGTGTGTGTGTGTGTGTGTGTGTGCTCCCCTTTTAGATGTAGCGCGTGTCAAAGGCATTATCCTCCATCTATCTTAATGTTCCTTCCCTATGAGCTCCATCAGGATCTTCGCCGCGGAAAATCCTCGCCGTAAAAGCATCTCTAACGACGCTGTTTCTCTGGGGTGGAGCGACTCTCTTTCCCTCCCCCTCCCTCCGTCCCTCCCAGCCCTACCTCGTTGCGCTAAACCGACAATAAGCTTTCTTTTCTTTACGTCTGTTTTCACCGTGGAAGGCTAAAGCCAACTGGTGCTTTTGTCAGGTTTATCTTTGTTATATGGATCAATGCCAAGCGCGTCCATTGAAGTTCCCCGGGCGGGCTATACAGGGATTTTGGGGGGGTGCGGGGACGGGGGCGTTTGGGGGTGTTTGCTGCAGGTTCTGAGTGGTGAAGGCTCGGGGTGTATATAGAGGCCCTGCTGCATGGCTACACCCACTACATGCACTAAACATTTCCTACACGCTATACCGGGGGTGAAGGGACGAGGGGAAGGCTGCTGCAGGGCCTGTGCAGTGAAGCCTCGGAGTGTACTTAGAGGCCCTGCTACACCCCTACACCCACTACGTACACTAATCATTCCCTACACACTGTGTCTCCGTCTACATACACACACCACATCCTGTACACTCATACTTACCCTCCCACCCCTCCTCGCCTTGCCCCGCACACAGACTAGAAAAAAAGCATTGTTAGGTACCGATACACCCAGTACGTACACCAAACGTTTCCAACACGCTATATGTCAATCTACATGCACACACACACACACACACCACAGCTCATATACGCAAGCTTACTCACCTCCTCGCCTCGCCATGCACACGGACTTGAAAAAAAAAAAAAAGCATTCTGTTAGGCACCGCTACACCCGCTCCACACACTAACATTCCCTACACGCTATTTCTCCGTCTACATACACACACTTCACATCAAATACACACATGCTTACCCCCCTCCCCCTCCCCTCGTCGTCTCGCCACGCACACAGACTTGAAAAAAGAGCATTCTGTTAACCTGTACGCTGCGAATGGCACGGATTTGGCATTCACTGGTAGCCTGGTAACATCGAGTCCCAGGTCTTTCTCTGCCTCTGTGGTGGATACTGGAGTGTTTCCCATGTGGTATTGGTATGCTGGATTACCCCTCCCACGGTGCATGACTTTACATATTTCTGCATTGAGTTGTAGCAGACACTTTTTGTTCCATCTCTGTAGCTTGGTGATGTCTTCTTGTAGGAAATCCGCAGTCAAAGGGGTTAATCACGGTTACAGCCGCACTCGAGTCAGATGTGCAAGAAGCGTTGAATGGCGTCTCCTTTTTGAACGTGTATCGTGTGACCTCTTCGCCTCCCACCTGCCTGCTCCTCCCCTCGTCTCCTGGCAGGCTAGAAGCTGTTTTGGTCCTTGTGGCGCTGCATGGAGGGCTGAGAGTAGTTTATTTTGGTGGGTCGGTAACTGTTAGAATGGCTAGAAACTATTTTGGGTGTAACTGCGAAGAAGGGAATTAAGTTTTGTTGGTAACACTGAAGGTTGGACTAGACTGTTAGGATGACGAGGAGCTCTAAGTGGTGTTTGTAGCTGCTTTTCTCTACCAGCTCTTCTCTTCTTGACACTGCATGGAGGGCTGAAAGCAGTTAATTTGGCGTCTCGGTAACTTCACACAAGGCTACAGATTATTTTGGGTGTGACTACGAAGAAAGGATTTAGGTTTGCTTGGTAACGTTGCAGGTAAGAGTAGACAAAGAATTGCTATTATAGATCTCAATGGTGTTGTAAGGATTTTTTATGACCTATTTTCTTTTTGACACTGAATGGAGGGCTGAGAGCAGTTCATTTAGCTGGTTAATCACTAGAAATTATTTTGGGTGTAACTGCGCAGAAAGGATCATATCTAACTTCCACATTAACGTATGACCTGTGCTGTGTCGCTACGTTTTCCTTCCTCCATTTACTCTCTCTCTCTCTCTCTCTCTCTCTCTCTCTCTCTCTCTCTCTCTCTCTCTCTCTCTCTCTCTCTCTCTCTCTCTCTCTCTCTCTCTCTCTCTCTCTCTCTCTCTCTCTCTCTCTCGACCTTCCCTTGCTTCAATTTCTTATGACCTCTCTTTAGCTATTATGTTCCTCCTCCTCCTGCGGGCTCTCTACCTCTCTCCCTTTCTAGTCCTTCTCTTTGCCTGCCTCTTTCATTTACACTCCCTCCTCTTTCTCCTCCTCCTCCTCCTCCTCCTCCTCCTCCTCCTCCTCCTCTTCCCTCTCCTCCCTCCTCCTCCTCCTCCCTCTTCAGGTGTGTCAACATGGCGCAGGTGATGGGTGTTTACCTTCTCTTAAATTTTGTACCAGGTGGTTGAGAGTTTTTTAGGGGTATGTGTTTAGTAGTTAGTTCTTCTTTTCGTTTTTTTCGTGCATTTACTGTCTGGCGTCTTGCGAGTTGATGTGCTTGTGTGCTTGTGTGTGTGTGTGTGTGTGTGTGTGTGTGTGTGTGTGTGTGTGTGTGTCAAGGTGTAGGGATGATGAATGGGGTGTGAGGGGAGGGACATTGATTTGTGCGGGGTGTCAAGGTCCAGTACTCCCTCGGCTCTCGTCTTCGTGAGGACTCGGGGAAATAACTTACTAATTCAATGAAGGTTCGCTGGCTTGTCGGGCGGGTAGGTGGGTGGGTGAGTGACGGGGTGACTAGATGAATGACTGGGTGACTGGATGGCTGACTGAGTGACCGGATGACTGTGTGACTGGATGTTTGACTGGTTGACTGGATGGCTGACTGAGTGACTGGATGGCTGTGTGTGACTGAATGGATGATTGGGTGACTTGATGACATACTGGGTGACTGGGTTGGTGGATGACTGACTGGGTGGCTAGGTGGCTTACTGGGTTACCGGGTGGCTGAATGGGTAATTGGATAGATGACTGGGTGACTGGGTGGATGACTGGGTGACTGGATGACTGTGGGGCTGGATGAATGACGATGTGACTGGATGACTGGGTGACTGGATGGATAGCTGGGTGACTGGATGGATAAGTGGGTGGTTAGATGACTACTAACTGGGTGGATGGGTGGTTGACTGGTTGACTGGATGGCTGACTTACTCATTGGCCGTAGATGAAAAAGACAACATTGCATAATTAAAAAGATATGTATTGGTATGGGTTAATGTAGTTGCTCTTGTTGTTATCGTTGTTGTTGTTGATGATGATGCTGTTATGTTTTTTGTCTTTCAAGTTAGATACGCACACACACACACACACACACACACACACACACACACACACACACGAGAGAGCTTTCCTTCACCTCCCCACAATTCCCGCTGCTACTTTGCTTTTTATTTTCCTTTCCTTTGCCTTGCCTCCCTTTTCCCTTGCACGAGTACTTTCCTTCCTTTCTTCCTTCCTTTTTCTTCCTTTCCTCCTTCCTTCCTTCCTTTTGTTTTCTTTGCTTCCTCTTCTTCTTTATTGTTGTTCTATTCATATTTGATTCCTTTCATCCATTATTTCCTCCTTTCTTTTTTTTGACTCGCTCTTAAGTCCCCAAATTGCTTTCTCTTCCCCCCTCACCTTTCTTCCCCCCACCTCCCTTCCCCATGCCACCACACTCATCCTCTCCCCTCCCACTCCCCTACCCCTCCCTCTCCCTCCCCCTCCCTTCCCCAGGAGACGCCGGCCTAGGTAAACAGAGAATGTACATCAAAGGTTTCCCAACGGACGTGTCTTTGTTCAGGCGGGAAAACTATTTAACTAGCAGCGTGTGGTGTCCTCCTCCCCTCCCTCCCTCGCCCCTCACCGCTGTCCCCTGTGTCCTCTCCCTTCACCCCTTCTCCCTTTGCTCCCTCTCCCTCCTTCCCCCCCACACCTTTCCTTGTACCCCCCCACCCTCCCGCTACCCATGCAAGCTTCCCGTCTCCAAAAAACTAAATACCCTTCTTTTTATCTCCCATTTTTTTTCGTCACTGCCTTTTTTGTAGTTTTTTGTGTGTTTGTTTTTTGTATGGGGAGGGAGGTGTGTGTTTGTGGGGGAGATTGTGTGTGTTTGTGTGTGGGGGAGATAGTGTGTGTGTGTGTGTGTATGTGTGTGTGTGTGTGTGTGTGTGTGTGTGTGTGTGTGTGTGTGTGTGTGTGTGTTTGTAGGTATGTCTTTCACTCACTCTCTTCTCTCAATTTGTAGTTCTGGTTCCTACTTTCTTCCCCTCCGCCTCCTCCTCCTCCTCCTCCTCCTCTTCCTCCTCCTCCTCCTCCTCCTCCTCCTCCTCCTCCTCCTCCTCCTCCTCCTCCTCCTCCTCCTCCTATTCCTCCCGGACAAACACGGGCTTCACTCCGTCTTTTGTTTCACCAATGAATGCCAAGCTAGCGGCATATCGAGCTTCCCTACCCCTATCCTCTCTTCTATCTTCCTCTTCCTCTTCTTTTTCCTCTTCCTCTTCCCTTTTCTTGTCATGCTCTACTCCCACCTTCATCCCCCTTCTTCTCCCTTCGCTTCTCTCGTTCTTTCCCCTCCCTGTATCCCTTCTTTCTTTCCTCCTCCTTCCTCCCTCTTCCTTTCCCCTCCCTTCCTCCCCTCTTCTTTCCCCCCTCCCTCCTCCCCTATTCCTTTCCCCTCCTCCCCCTCTCCTCTCTTCGATTACACCTCCTCCACCACATAAATTTTCCAGTTTTTTCTTCTTTCTTCCGACTTCTTCCGCAGCCATTTACTCTCCTCCTAGACTGTTTATCTTCCTCCCTCACGGATTGTGTTACATCTTTCCTCCCATCATCTCCTCCTGTGTTCCCCTTCCTCTTTGCACTTTTTCTATTTTCTTGATAAACTCTCCGCATTGTACCACCCATTTTTCACTTATTATGCTCTCCTCTTGCCCTAACGTTCCTTTTGTCTCCATTCTTTCCTCTATTTCTTCTTTTTCTTTTTATTCCATTTCCCTTCATAATCCTGGCCTCATTACCTCTCTTCGTATCATAACATTTATTCTTCACTCATTATGTTTTTTTTCCCTATACATATTTCCTTTATCTGACGTCTAAATACAAACACTGATTTCTCCTAAACATATTCCCTCATCAAATATCCTAATACATCAAGGTTACTTTCACACCCACACCCACACCCACCCACCCACCCACCCACACACACACACACACACACACACACACACACACACACACACACACACACACACACACACACACTCGGGAATCACTTCGCAAATTTACAGCGTTATCAATACAAGGTGATTTTTTCTAGGTGCTGTTTATAGTGCTGGTAGGCTTTCTTCAGGGTTCTCCTCGACGACCCCAGCCCGTTATAGTTGCTGCCGTGGTTTATGACTTTTGCTTGGCCCATGCTGCTGACCGGTGGGACTCGAACTTTTGTCCACGGACTCTCCACGCCCGCAGGCTGACCACTTGGCCACCGCCTCCCCATTACACACATTTCACATTACAGTCACAATATTTATTTCCTTAGCATTTCTATTCCATTTCAATACTTCCTCTTTCAGAGACGCCGTAATAAGCTTAATGATTCCTCAAGTACACCGTTACCTTCCCTCCTCCTCTTCCTCCTCTGCCTCCTCCTCCTCCTACTCCTTCTCCTTCTCCTCCTTTTCCTTTTCCTCCTCCTCTTCCCCTTCCTCTTCCTCTTCCTCCTCCTCTTCCTCTTCCTCCTTCTCTTACTCTTCTTCCTCCTCCTCCTCCTCCTCCTCCTCTTCCTCTTACTCCTCCTCCTCCTCCTCCTCTTCTTCTTCCTCCTCCTCCTCCTCCTCCTCCTCCTCCTCCTCCTCCTCCTCCTCCTCCTCCTCCTCCTCCTCGTCCTGCTCCTCCTCTTCCTCTTCCTCCTCCTTCTCCAGCCTGACTGCATCTCCTTCTACTGCGGTTTCCTGGCCAAGTTGCGCTACTCAGAACGATTTTTTTTTTCGAGGAAGCTGCAGCAGTTTTAGGCGCGCGAGGAAGCGGCGCCCTCTAGAGGAGTTTAATAATTCATAGCAGGTGCGGGAGGCGTGGCGGGCGGCATGTGGGGTAAGGTGTGGCGATGGGGGGAGGTGGTAAGGTGGTAGGGGAGGAAGTGGTGGGGTTGAAGGAGTGTGGGAGAACGTTGCGCTTTGGTTGTGTTGGGTAGAAAGAAGGTAAGTGAAGGGGTGGAATATTGGTGAGAAGGCTTTTGAGGTAGGGATGCTCAGGCGAGGTAAAGTAAGGTGGGGTAAGGCAGGAAGGAAATTGTTAGTGGGTAGTGGTTGTGGTGAGTTGAAAGAAAGCGAATGGAATTGTGGAATATTGGAGCGGCAGGTAAGGTTTTGAGGTATGGATGCTGGGGTAAGGGAAGGTAAGGTAAGGTAAGGTAAGGTAAGGTAATGTAAGGATAAGCGAATGGTAGGGTGGAATATTGGAGCGGAAGGTAAGGGGAGGTAAGGTAAGGTAAGGTAAGGTAATGTAATGTAAAGTAAGGTAGGGCAGGAAATTATTAGATAGTTGGGATAATGGAGAGTTGGTTTATTGGAGGTAAGGATGCTGGGGTAAGTTAAGGGTGGGTAAGGTCAGATGAGGTAGGAAAGTGGTAGGTAGTTGCAGTAGTGGAGGGCTGAAGTACTGGAGAGAAAGGTCATCCTCTCTTAGCCGTTTCGGTGAAACTTTTGCTATTGCGCTGGACATATCAAAAGCTTTTGATAGGGTCTGGCACAAATCTTTGCTTTCAAAACTACCCTCCTACGGTTTCTATCCTTCTCTCTGTACCTTTATCTCCAGTTTCCTTTCTGACCGTTCTATTTCTGCCGTGGTAAACGGTCACTGTTCTTCTCCTAAATCTATTAACAGTGGTGTCCCACAGGGTTCTGTCCTATCTCCCACTCTTTTTCTGTTGTTCATTGATGATCTTCTTTCCAAAACGAACTGTCCTATCCATTCCTACGCCGATGATTCCACTCTGCATTATTCAACTTATTTTAATAGAAGACCCACCCTTCAGGAACTTAACGACTCAAGGCTGGAGACTGCAGAACGCTTAGCCTCAGACCTTACTATTATTTCCGATTGGGGCAAGAAGAACCTGGTGTCCTTCAACGCCTCAAAAACACAGTTTCTCCACCTATCCACTCGACACAATCTTCCAAACAACTATCCCCTATTCTTTGACAACACCCAGCTATCACCTTCCTCAACACTAAACATTCTCGGTCTATCCTTAACTCAAAATCTCAACTGGAAACTTCATATCTCATCTCTTACTAAATCAGCTTCCTCGAGGCTGGGCGTTTTGTACCGTCTCCGCCAGTTCTTCTCACCTGCACAGTTGCTGTCCATATACATGGGCCTTGTCCGACCTCGTATGGAGTATGCATCTCATGTGTGGGGGGGCTCCACTCACACAGCTCTTCTGGACAGAGTGGAGGCTAAGGCTCTTCGTCTCATCAGCTCTCCTCCTCATACTGATAGTCGTCTACCTCTTAAATTCCGCCGCAATGTTGCCTCTCTTTCTATCTTCTATCGATATTTCCACGCTGACTGCTCTTCTGAACTTGCTAACTGCATGCCTCCCCCCCTCCCGCGGCCCCGCTGCACTCGACTTTCTACTCATGCTCATCCCTATACTGTCCAAACCCCTTATGCAAGAGTTAACCAGCATCTTGACTCTTTCATCCCTCACGCTGGTAAACTCTGGAACAATCTTCCTTCATCTGTATTTCCTCCTGCCTACGACTTAAACTCTTTCAAGAGGAGGGTATCAGGACACCTCTCCTCCCAAAACTGACCTATCTTTCGGCCACTTCTTTGGATTCTTTTTAGGAGCAGTGAGTAGCGGGCTTTTTTTTTTCATTAATGTTTGCTTTTTGTGTGCCCTTGAACTGTCTCCTTTGCTGTAAAAAAAAAAAAAAAAAAAAAAAGTTGTGAGGTAAGGATGCTGAGGTTGTTAAGGTAAGGTAAGGTAAAGTAGAAAGGTGGTATGCAGGGGAAGTACTGGAAGGGCTGATTACTAGAGATATCTGTGAGGGAGGAAAACTTAGGTAATATAGGAAGATTTTGGGAGCAGAAGTGGGACAGTGGTGGATGAAGCGGCTGTGGGTAAACTAAATAAAACATAATAGAAAAAATAAATATATCGTTGTTCTTGAGTTCAGTGAGACAGGACTGATTTACAACAAAGGACTCAGAAAATAGAGAAAAAAATGCTGAGGAAGAAGAACTGATGTAAAATAAACACATCAGGAACCTAAAAGACTATACGAAAAAAAAGATAGAGGGATAAAAAAAAAACGAAATAGACAAGGTTTCAACGTCGAGAGAGAGGGAAAGAAAAATTGGTTAAAAGCTCTGAAAATAAAACGTGATTAATGAGGATCGAGACAAAGGTAGCGACTGAAGGGGAATAAAAACACCCACCCAGAAGAGATTAATAACAAGGTGGATTATAATGGTGGAGGTGGAAATTTAAAAAGACCGATAAACTTTTATTAAAGAGGTGAGGCGATACAGACAGATAGTATGATAGATGAAGGCGAGGGGAGGAGGAGGAGGAAGTGGCAGCCGAAGAAATGTATAAAAAGAACACTAAAGGGAAAAAATGAAGACGTAGATAAAGGGAAGAAAAATACAGGTACAAGAAATAAGTTGAAGGATATGAGGGAATTAAATGTTTCTTTGCTTTTTTGCCTCCTCCTCCTCCTCCTCCTCCTCTTCTTAATCACTCTCCTCTTTCTCCTCTTCCTCCTTAATCTCATCATTACCTTCTTTATCTTCATCATCCTCTTGCTTTGTTCGTTTTATTTTTGATATTTTTTCCTCCTTCTCTTCATCCTCCTTTTCCTTCTTTTCCCCCTCCTCCTCTTCCTCATTCTCCTCCTATTCCTCCCTCTTCCTCCCACTTCTCTTTCTCCTTCTTCTCCTCCCTCTCCTCCTCCTCCTGCGTCGGGAGTAAACTGAATAACGAGGGGCATCCATCTGCTCCTCAATATCGAGGTGCTTTCATCTGCTCACCAAACCCCAAGTGGCGTTCGAGCAGATTAAATCACCCAAGCGGGCGACCTCGTAATGAGCCAATAGGCTTTCTGTTGCCTGCATTTCCATGTTTCCATGTTTCCATGTTTCCTCCTCCTCCTCCTCCTCCTCCTCCTCATCATCATCATCATCAACCAAAAAGAAGGCAAAAAGCAATATCGGTCCTCTAAAAGATGAAAGTGACGTACTAACACAGGACAGTAGACAAATGGTCGAAATCCTAAACAAAAACTTCGCGTCGTGTTCACGGTCGAGAACACCCAGTCCGTACCCGAGAGCCCTACCCCACCGATGGGAATCACACCCTTAGAAATTGGCACAATCGACGAACGGGATGTGAAAAAGTACCTAGATAAACTCGAGACAAACAAGTCCACCGGACCCGACGACTTGTCACCCAAGCTGCTCAAGGAACTCAAGCAGCAAATCCTCAAGCCACTCACCGCCATCTAAAGTATGACACTACAACAAAACAAAGTCCCAAAAGACTGGAAACAAGTGAACGTAACACCGATCTACAAAAACGGGGACAAAAGCGTGCCACACGAAAGACTCCTCAAGAAACTTAAGTCGGCGGGGTTAGGCGACAATCTGACAGCGTGGATCAAAGACTGGCTCACTGGAAGAAAACAACGAGTTGTACTCAAAGGACAGGCCTCCGAGTGGCTCCCGGTCACAAGTGGAGTGCCACAGGGGTCAGTGTTGGGACCCATACTCTTCATCATATATATCAACGACCTAGAACTAGGATTAAAATCCACTCTTTCAAAATTTGCCGACGACACAAAGGTGGGTGGGAAGGCCCTCACGACGGCAGACTGCGAAATTATCCAGAGAGACCAGGACCAGATCACTCGGTGGTCAGAAAAATGGCAGATGTCCTTCAATACTACCAAATGTAAAGTAATGGATATCGGATCCAGAAACAGCAACCACACATACTACATGGGTGGCAAACCAATACAAGTAGTGCAAGAAGAAAGAGACCTCGGGGTCACCATCAGCAGTGACTTGAAACAAACAAAACACTGCAAGTCCGCCTGTGAGAAAACCTGCTCGGGTTCATAGCGAGGAACTTCGAATACAAGACGCCGGGAGTTATATTATCCTTGTATAAGTCGCTGGTAAGGTCCCACCTGGAATACGCCGTGCAATTCTGGTCTCCTAATTACAGTAAAGACATTGAATTGCTTGAGAGAGTACAGCGCCGCGCCACAAAGATGATACCATCACTGAGGACGAAGCCCTATGAAGAGCGACTCGAGTGACTCAACCTCTTCACGCTGGGAAAGAGACGACTGCGGGGAGACATGATACAAGTCTTTAAGTACCTGAATAAGCTCAGCAACGTTGATCACTCCAAACTCTTCACGCTACAAACCAACCTGAGAACAAGAAACAACGGAAAAACAATTCAAGCAAAGCGATGCAATACCGACATCGGCAGGAGTTATTTCTCGAATAGAGTTGTTCGCCACTGGAACAGCCTTCCTGCAGAAGTGGTTAGCTCAGAGACCATCAACTCCTTCAAGAAACGCATTGATCGCCACTTTGCTGCATCGGGAGTGAACTGAACGTATCCAGGAGTAGGTACACAAGTGCTTTAATCCTTTCCTGCAGTCCACTCCTGTGGCTAACGGATTGATTAAATCACTGAAAGCAGGCAGCCTAGTAAAGAGCCAACAGGCTTTCTGCTGCCTGCTAGTCCATGTTTCGAAATACACAGACCTGGAAGAACTTGCTGCAAAGGAAAACTTCCACATTATCGCCGTCGCGGAGTCATGGGTGAATACAAATAACAGATTTTATTGCGGAATTTAACTTACCCGGCTATTCATTTTTCTTTGCGACAGAGAAAACAGAGTTGGTGGTGGCGTCATCTCATATATTCGTGCTGGTTGAAATCTACGTGTTATCAATGTAGAAAGAATAAATAATATAGACACCGTTTTCGTAGAAATTAAAAACCGTTCAAGTAAATTAGTTATTGGCATTGTTTATAGACTTCCAAACCAAGCAATAGAAATAGACAGAAAACTGTTCAAACAAATTTCTAACATATGCAATCAATTTGAAGCTGTAATTATGGGAGACTTTAACTTACTAGTAAAGAGTTAGGGAGACACGTTAAATATACAATCAGGTCACGATCTATACAGTAACTTATTAGAAAGTGCGCTTTATCAGCATGTGCATAAACCAACTCCCGAAAATAACATCCTCGATCTAGTTCTCACAACTAAAGAAAGCCTAGTTAATGATCTCAATGTTGGTACAGAATTCAGCGACAACGATCATCGAATGATTTCGTTTAGAATTAAAATAAAAGAGGACATGAAAACGAGTGAAGAAAGAATACCTGATTACGGACGTGCGGATTTTGACACACTAATAAATTTTCTGAATCCAGACTGGAGCGAAATTTCTCCAGCCTCAGATATAAATAAAGCTTGGGAAACATTCACAGAAACTTTAAGTAGAGCCGTGAATTTATGCGTACCATTCCGGAAAAGACGACCAGCAGCCATCTGGAAGCCTAAGTGGTGGAACAATCAACTCAAACGCCAAATTGAGAATAAAAATCGAGCGCGTCGCAAATACTTGATTACAAATATTGAAACAGATAAAATTGAATTCCAAAGATTACACCGAGAAACTAAAAGAAGCATATGTCTCAATAAAAGGAACCATGAGCTTCATATTGCAAGCGCCAGCAAAACAAATCCCAAAGAATTTTTTGCCTACGTATGAAATAAAAAAGTTCTCACCCCAGTATTGGCCCAATAGCAACTGTAAATGGCGAATCCACGAATGATGATAAAGAAATCGCTAAAATATTGAGTGATTTTTTTGCCTCCGTTTTTACAGAAGAGATCTTATCCGAAAGGTAACCGGAAGCCCCAAGATATATTGATGACACATCCTTGAGTAGTATTAGCGACATTGTAGAAAGTGATATAGTACAAATTATCGATAATATTAAAGTAAACAAAACGCCCGGCCCAGACAAAATATCCCCGCGTATTCTTAAAGAGGCAAAACATCAGATCAGCAAGCCCCTCTTGAGCATATTTTCAAAGTTACTAAACACAGAAAAAGTACCACTGGAATGGAAACTCGCTAACGCAACTCCTATCTTTGAAAAAGGCGACAAGTCCCAACCAGGTAATTATCGACCGATCAGTCTTACGTCAATCGTGTGCAAATTTTTTGGACACGATCATTCGCGGAAAACTGGTAAAGTTTTTTTAAGATAACAGACTAATTAAGGATTCGCAACATGGTTTTCGAAACAAACGTTCTTGTTTGACTAACCTTCTCGATTTCTTCAACTACATCTTAAATGTATATGATGAATGTCAATCAATAGACATTGTATATTTGGACTTTCAGAAAGCATTTGACAAAGTCCCTCACAAGCGCCTCCTTAGTAAATTGCAAGCTCACGGTATAACTGGTAATATTCATAAGTGGCTCAAAGACTGGCTTACCGACCGTAAACAGAGAGTTGTTATGAATGGTATATCATCTGACTGGCGAGATGTCAAAAGCGGTGTTCCACAGTGGTCGGTGTTGGGAACAGTTCTGTTTTTAGTGTACGTAAATGACATTGACGAGCGGCTATCGTGTTAAATATCGAAAATTGCCGACGACACAAAAATAGCCAGCAGTCACTACGACAATGGATAAAGAACACTTACATGCTGATCTCGAACGTTTAAGTAGTTGGGCACGAACATGGCAAATGAATTTCAATATTGAAAAGTGCAAGGTTATGCATATCGGAATCAACAACCATCGTATTCATTATTAAATTAACGGAGTGCAACTCTCTGAAGCCGGCAAAGAAAAAGATCTTGGAGTAATAATTTCGAACGATCTTAAACCGAGTCAGCATTGCACAGAAGTAGTAAAAACTGCCAACAAACTGATCGGATTTATTGGTCGTACATTTGAACACAAATCAGAAAAAGTAATATTGACACTGTTCACTTCGTTAGTTCGCCCACATCTTGAGTAATGTGTTCAGTTTTGGTCTCCCTATTACAGAAAAAATATAGATAAACTCAAGAGGTCGCAGCGTGGAGCTACTAAAATGATCCCTAGACTGCGAAACAAACCGTACGAAGACAGACTTAAAGAATTGAACTTATTCAGCTTGTCACAGCGCAGGCTAAGAGGTGACCTTATCGAAGTGTTCAAAATTTTCAGTGGATTCGACAACGTTAATGTTCATGATTATTTTACTGTTTCTCAATCAAGTGTAACAAGAAACAATGGATACAAAATAACGAGGAAGCGTTTCAACTCAAATGAATCAAAAACTTATTCTTCAACCGTGTCATCAGTATATGGAATGGTTTGCCTTAAAACGTCGTCGCAAGCGAAACTATTTGCACGTTCAAAAACCGACTAGACAAATATTTAGAAGCTAACCCGAACATCCGCTATTTTTGCTCCTGTCTAACAGAAAGTAGTGTTAGCTTAGTTGTCGTGTATGATCTTCCTTCTGTCCATGTAAAATTCCATTGTCGTTTTTCTATACTACATGGTATTCTTCCTTTTCGTGCCAGCTTCGGTTAGACGGACTGGTGGGAGGGGAGGAGCCTTCACCTTTGCTGTCCTGTGTCTCTGACTCGTAGATTAGAGTAGATGGTAGCAACAACAAACAGCCTAGTTAGTACCAAGAGGTATGTTGCTGTTTCCTTTTCCTTTGTACTTCTTTGTACTCCTTCTCCTTCTCCCCCTCCCCCTCCTCCTCCTCCTCCTCCTCCTCCTCCTCCTCCCCCTCCCCCTCCCCCTCCTCCTCCTCCTCCTCCTCCTCCTCCTCCTTCTATTTTTTTCTGTTCTCTCAACCTTCTTTTTTCCATCACCATTTCTTTCTCGTTTTTTTCCTCCCTTCCTGCCTCGTTCATCCTCATCGAACTCCTTATTTTTTCCCTCCTTCTTTCCTCCCTTTCCTTCTCTCTCTTTCCCTCTCTTTCTCATCTCTACCAACAGGATCTCCTCATCCTCCTCCTCTTCTTTCCCATCCCTCAACTTCTCATCCTCAAGGTTAACAGACGGCCAGCCAATCACAGCACGACTTTTTACGGCCACAACAACGTGATTGGTTCCCCACGACCTTTACCTGCCCTTCAATCAGGCCGGGGAGCCGCGGGATGTTTCACTCTAATCATCCTCAAACGGAGAAAAGATTATTAAATTGTCGAGTGTTAGTGGCTCAGAGGTCCGACTCGCCGAGATTATAAGCCGGTTTGACGTGCCTTTGTGTCCTAATGCCTTGATCAGCGACTTTGTGCGTCCTGTGTTTCTGAAAATATCATGATCTGTGTGGTGATGTGGCTTTCGCTTTGTAGTCATAACATGGGAGATTAATGGATAGATAAATTGATAAATAGAAAGATAGAAAGGTAGAGCGTGTTTGTGTATGTTTGTGAGTGGGATAAAGTTGCAAACATCGTGACGGCAACACAAAAAGATGAATAGCGTGCTGAAGAGAGAAGGTAGAGAAGGTTATTCAGTAGCGAGTCCTGCATATGACGGGCTGGCTGCTGGTCCTGCTGCTGCTGATGATGATGCTTCTTGGAGTGGTGGTAGTGGTGATGGTGATGATGGTTCCGTCGCTGTTTTGTGGCACGCGCGGCTGTTGGAATCGGGAGGGAGGGAGATAGAAAAAAAGGGAAGAAGGGAGCGAGAAAGCGAATGATGATGCTGGTGGAGGTGCTGGATATGGCATGTGTAGTATTGGTCTGAAAACATGCTCCTGTGTAAACCTTGTCCATATATCTTTTTTCCTCCTCTTCTCCTCCTCCTCCTCCTCCTCCTCCTCCATCTTTTCTTTTCCCTTCCCCTCTTACTCTCTTCCATCAGTCCCATTACCAGAACAGTGCCGCACAGAACTCCAAATGGGGCTAAGTGCTAAGGGAACAGCTGATGTGTGGAGGTGAAGGAGGAGGGGACGCGTAAGGAGAAATAAGAGAGAGACGGAGGAGGAAGAGGTGAAGGAGGAAGAAATATAGATCAGCGCCTCGTTAATAGATCCCTGGAAGCAAGGACTGAGACTGAAGTGGACTCCTATTAATGACGAGTCCAGGCGGGTGAAGGCATTGAGAGAGTCCTCGTCACTGGCTCTCTCTAGACCAGCGCGCCTTCTGTCTCGATTTATATCTATTTTATCTTATTGATGACGAATCCAGGCGGCGTGGCGGTGAAGTCATTGAGAGAGTCCTCGTCCTCCACTCAGACTAAACCAGCGTCTTTTCTATCTATTCACCTATTCATTTTGATCTTTTATCTGTCTACTTTGTGTTCGGAGGAATCAAGATTCCCTTCATTAATCTTTATATGCATTTAATGTGGTATTGAAATGGCTGGATGTTTTGGTTTCTTTTTCATATCGCTGTGTGGATTAGCTTTTATGTGTTTATGAACCCTCACTCCACGTGTGTGTTTTATTACGGAGGGGATTTATGTGCCGCCAATGAGTCTGCGGCTGGTGGTGGTAGTGGGGGTGGATGAGGGTGTTGCTGTTGTTAGTGGTGATGGTGGTAGTTTTGTGTGGTGGTGCGGATGCTGGTGGTAGGGGTGGATGAGGGTGTTGGTGGTGGTAGCGATGGTGGTGGTGGTGGTGGTGGTGGTGATTGTGGTGGTGGTGGTGGTGGTAGATGTGGTGTTTGTGTAGCTGCCGGTGGTCGCTAAAAATAGACAGCTGGAAATCAAAGGGTGTTATAGACTATTCATATTTTATCGAGCCGAGCCACGCGGGGCTTCAGGGCTCGCCGCCGCACACCCACACGGCGGCAGCGCCTCCGCTGATACATAACGTGAAGCCGCGGCGCTGCAACGCTCACCGCCTGGACACCGCCGCCAATAATTCTCTGGTCCACAACATGTAGTGAACAGTTATCCATCACTCACTTGTTTACGCCACATAATCCACAATTTGCATTAGTAATTACATTTTACATGCAAGGGACGTTGTACCAATTCGGAACATTTTGTGCTGTAGATGTGTCAACTACTAAACCAAAAAATGTACATAAATTAGAATCCAGGGAATAATGGTAAACAGGTGTCACACATCCATCAACGGCCCCGCCACACAGCAGCCGGGAGTGAGCTGAGGGGCAAGCGCTGACCCCTTCTGGCAACGCCACCGTCGAGCGCGAATTGTCATTGGCTAAAATTTTCCATTCCATACAGGAGTACTTGTACACACATAGGTTTGTGCCCCGCGCCGGTATGGCGGCCTAGTGGGGGCGACATGAACGGTCAGCAGGGAGCCCTGCTGGACACTGCCGCCGCCCACACGCCGCCGGCTGATGGCTATCTGAACTTTAAAGCTTTTGCTCGGCTGTTAGGCTTTAAGTACCTGTATCGCGCGTGCAATTACACCAGGCCGATGAGAGGTGTTCTTTAACCCGCCCTCGATCTTTATCACATGCCGGCTTAGTCATTATTCTACTTCAGAGCGGCCTGCCTCGCAACAAGGCACTCGTCAGTTTATAGATGAGGACCGCACATGTGTTCCCATTAAATTTTTTCTTTCTTTTTCCTTCAAGACCTTGCTGTGGCGTATTGTTCAGCGTGCGGACATGGCGTCTAGGAGGACGCAGGTTCGCGTCCCGCCAGCCGCTACAAACAAGCTGGCAATTTTTCAGTCATCGCCGAATGGCCTAGGACTACCCACATGCTGCCTTGAAGGTTACCTATAAACCTGGACTCTAGATTTCCTCTATAAAATAAGAGGATCAAAGATGAGACCCGGGGGGGCAGCATGAGCCAAGCAAGATGACGCCTCTATAAACACTTGAATGCGCCATAACGGGCTGGGGTTGCTCACCTGGCCCCACCAAGAAAGCTTACCGGTGTCGTGTGTTTCTCCGCGTCCTCTTATTTCTGGCCGTCCGTTTTGTTTACAAACGAAAAGGCGGATTGTTATGAACGCGGATCCGTGTACGCAGCTTGTCGGGTAAGACAATTTTGTTTTTTGAAAACAGCAAGATGCTATTTCCCGTAAATTTACTGATGAGTCTGCATGAAGGTTATTTATTGGTCCATTCACTTCACCTACTACAAAACAGAGTGCTGTACTGGATTCATTGATTATTTCCTATGAAAGAATAAAACAATATGCCATCCCGTGCTTGAAAACACCGGGGGACAGCCATGTACACCCGACGAGCTGCGTACACGGATCCGTACGTGTTCATAGCGATCCGCCTTATCGTTTGTAAACAATACGGACGGCCAGAAATAGGAGGACGCGGAGAAACACGACATCGGCGCTTAAGGCGAAACGGAAAAAAAAATAAAGGAATAAGTGTCTCGAATCAGAGTACGTTAAGCACAAGGGGTGTTCAGGTGGCGGTGCCTCATCGTGCCACGTAATATTGTGTCGGTGTTCCACTTGGAATACGTATTAATAAATGTAAATGTAAGCAAATAAAAATTTATATAAACATTCACAAACCACAAAAGCCAAATCAGACAAAATATCGAGTGGGTTATTTAATTTATTGTTGCCGGCGGAAAGGTCGTAAAACACCTCCACCGCCACCACCAGGGACGTCACGCTGCCCCGACGCGCCCCTGAGCGAGCCAGGAAGTGCGAGGACACGCCTGAACACACCTTGACTTCAGGCCGTTAATAAGGGCCACCTGCGTCACGCTTACCCAGGCAGGATCAATATTGGCATTTTGCAACTAAAAGAAATTAACAAAGAAAATTATAGACAAAAGAAAAAAGTTCAGAAAAAAGGCACACGAGGAATGAGAACAACAGGAATTACAGGAAAAGCGAAATGACTAAAAAGACAACAAATACGAAAGTAATAAGAACAAACAGAGAAAAGAAAATATTTCGAACAAATAGTAAAAATGATAAAGAAAAAATGAGTACATCAAGAATCATAGTAAAAAAGAAAAAAAAAACCACTAAAAAAAGAAAGTAATGGAGAACGGAAAACATTAAACTTCTAAAAAAATACATAGAAACAAAGCAACGAGAACAACAAGCAAAGCAAGAAAAGAGAAAAGACGAGGAAGACACTAACAAAAAAAGCGAATACGGGAAAAAAGAATATTGACCAGAACGAAGCGAGGAAAAACTCGGTGAATGAATGTGCCAATGCAATCATAAAAAAAACTAAGACACTGATCGGTACGAGAAAGGAAGAAAGAAGAAGAAACTGCAGGTATCGTTATATAGCGCTCCTGCAGAGGTATCATCATAATCATCATATTTCCCATCTACGTCATCGTCCCCCTCCCATTCCCACCATTATCACCATCATCCTCTTTTATCCTCATCATTCTCTCTCCAATCACCATCAATACGTCTCCCATCACCATTATCTCTCCCATCACCATCATTATCCCTCTCACTCCCACTATTATCCCAGCCATCACCATCATTGTACCTCTCATCCACATCACCATTCCACCACTATCCCTATCGCCACCCTCATCTCTATCACCACCCCATCACCATCCCTCTCATCATCAGGGCCCCGCCGGGAGACAGAAGGCCAAAGAGGGCGGAATTGTAAGGTTTATCCGCCTCTGCATGGACACCAAAGAAGGGAAAACAACCCGCCCCTAATGGCTGTGTGGGCGGCGGTGTGTGATTGGCGCGTTGGTTTGTTACGGGAAGACAAAGAAGAGAAGAAAAGGAGGATAAAGAGGAAAGAAAGCTGTAGTGAGACAAATAGGGGGAGAAAGACGAGAAGGAGAAAGATGGGAGAATGCTGTGAAAAGACAAAGAGAGGAAGAAAGAGGGACAAAACTGTGGTAGACAAAGAGGAGGAGAAAGAGAGGAGAAAGAGAGGAGAAAGCTATGGGAAGACGGAGATGAGGAGAAGGAGGACGAGAGAGTGGAGAGAGAAGAGAAGAGAGAGAAGGGAAGGTGAGGAAAGAGAAATAAGGAAAGGGAAGAAGAAAAAGAGGAGTTCACAGTTTGAGCTGAAAAGAATCTAGATCAAAGAATAAGAAAATGGAAATGGATGGAAAGAGAGAAGAGGAGGATAAAAGGATAAGGAAGGCGATGGAGGAGATACAGAAAAGGAAGAAAATATAATAAGATGCGATGATGAAAGAAGAGCTAGAAGAAAGGGAGATAACAAGGTAAGAGAGTCGACAGGAAAGGAAGGAAGGAAAGAAGAGGAAAAAATAATGAAATAAAAGAATGAGAAGCAGAAAAAAACAGGAAAAGAAGGGACAAAAGGAAGACAAGGCCAAAAGAAAAGAGTAAAAGGAACAGAACAAAGACGGGAAGAAGGAGCATGATGAGAAGGAGAGGGATGAGGCAAAGGGAAGTGAGGGAAAATTACAAGGTGGTCACGGCTGCAGAGACCCCAGGTGGAGCATGCATGACGGTGGAGGAGGGAAGGTGGTGGTGGTGGTAGTGGTGGAGGTGATGCAGGTAATGGTGGTGATGATGAGTGTCTGAGTGGAGGAGATGGAGGAAGAGGAAAGAAGGAAAAAGGAAATATTAAGAAAATGAGAAGAAAAGAAGTTCTGGATTGTGGTGGTGGTGATGGAGGTGGTGGTGGTGGTGGTGATGATGGCTAATTGACTGGAGGCGATGAAGAAAGGAAGCAGTGAAGGAAGCAAAGAAATATTAAGTGAAAGGTAGAAGAAGGAAGCCCCGGAAAGCGGTAGTGATGGTGTTATTGGAGGTGGTGGTGGTGATGTTACAGGTGGTGGTGGTGATGTAACAGGTGGTGGTGATTGTGAGGAAGAAAGGAAGAAAGGAGGCAAAGAAGAAAGGGAGGAAGGAAGGAAGGAAGGAAGGAAGGAAGAAAGAAACAAAGGAATGGAGGAAGGAGGAAGGAAGAAAATTAAGGAGTAAAGGAAGGAAGAAAGGAAGAAAGGAAGGAAAGAAGGAAACATTAAATAAAAACCAGAATTAGGAATCCCCGGATAGTGGTGCTGATGGTGATGGTGATAGTGGTGATGGTGATGGGTGAAAAGGATGGAGGAAGAAAGGATGAAAGGGGAAAAGAAAATATTAAACAAGAGACAGAAGATGGAAGTCGTGGATGGAGGTGGTGGTGGTGGTAGAGGTGGAGGTGGTGGTGGTGGTGGTGGTGATGATGTTGTCAGAGGTAATGGCGGTGTGGGTGACAGGATACAGATGTTCCTCACTGCCTGTCTGTCACTGATGGGGAGGGGCGCGTCGTTTCCTATACTGCATTCCCCGTCTCTCTCTCTCTCTCTCTCTCTCTCTCTCTCTCTCTCTCTCTCTCTCCCCCCCAGGGCCGAAGGATGGAGAGTGATTAGCCGGGGACGAGGAAAAAATAGTGAGTCTTATAATGAAATTTCTCTCCCCTTCTCCCGCAGATAATATAATATTTCCTCGCGATGTCGACGTCACTTACGCTTCTTTTTCTCCTTCAACATTGTTCCCGGTAATATGTATTTTGTGAGAGAGAGAGAGAGAGAGAGAGAGAGAGAGAGAGAGAGAGAGAGAGAGAGAGAGAGAGAGAGAGAGAGAGAGAGATCATTTGCCGGTAAGCCATTGTTAAGAGAAGGTTCCTTATTGTGTCTCTCCTTTGTTGAGCCGCTGTCGCCTGCTCCTGCCCGGCCTTTGTTACCCGGCCCGTCACTCAGCCCTCACTCACCCTGCACCCTATGTGTACACCTCACACCCTTCCTCCACCCTCACTCTGCCTCCACAGCTTCCCCGTCCCTCTGCCTGCCTTCCTGCCCCACACACTGCCTCCACACCCATCCCGCCCTTCCTGCTCATCCACAAACACACGCACACACACACTCACACATAAACACACACTCGCTATCATTCAGACGTATCGGTAGCGGCTTTGGTGTAAACAGTTCAACGCAAACATCTATATAAAAACACCCGTTAAAGGGCTGCCGGGCATTGCAGTGCATAGCGGTTGTAGCTTTTTTTATTATCCACTAGGGGGCGAGTGTTAATAATTTTACCACCTCGTACGTTGTGTTTTTTTTTTATCTTTCTGTGAATGGGGGGGATTGTGTTTGTGTGTGTGTGTGTGCGTGTGTGTGTGTGTGTGTGTGTGTGTGTGTGTGTGTGTGTGTAATTCACCACGGCCTGATCACGAGTTGGACTCGCAATCGCCAGAAAGTACCCTCCTGACATGAGCAAGCTCATTTTCTCTTTTTACATGAAAGGACACGGCTCAAGGGCAACAAAAAGAGTACAAAAAAAAAGCCCGCTACTCGCCGCTCCCATAAAAGATAAAAGTAAAAAGTAGCCAAAACAGGTCAATTTCGGGTAGAGAGGTGTCTTGATACACTCTTCTTGAAAGAGGTCAAGTCATAGGCAGGACGAAATACAGACGAAGGAAGGCTGTTCCAGAGTTTACCAGTGAAGGGGATGAAAGAATTGAGATGATGGTTAACTCTTGCATAAGGGGTTTGGACAGTATAGGGATGAACATGAGTAGAAAGTCGTGTGCAACGGGGCCGCGGGAGGAGGGGAGGCATGCAGTTAGGAAGTTCAAAAGAGCAGTCAGCATGAAAATATCGATAGATGATGGAAAGAGAGGCAACATGACGGGGGAATTTAAGAGGTAGAAGGTTGTCAGTAAGAGGAGGAGAGCTGATGAGATGAAAAGCCTTAGACTCCACTCTGTCCTGGAGAGCTTTGTGAGTGGAGCCCCCCCCACACGTGAAATGCATACTCCATACGAGGGCGGACAAGGACCCTATAAATAGATAGCAGCTGTGGGGGGAGAAGAACTGGCGGAGACGATACAGAACGCCCAACCTCGAGAGGAGATGGGCAGTTTCCAGTTGAGATTTTGAGCTAATGACAGACCAAGGATATTTAGAGTTGAAGAAGGTGACAGCTGAGTGTTATCGAAGAATAGGGGTAGGTGTTTGGAAGATTATGTCGAGTTGATAGGTGGAGAAATTGGGTTTTTGAGGCATTGAAGGACACAAGGTTCCTTTTACCCCAATCGGAAATGATAGCAAGGTCTGAGGTTAAGCGTTCTGCAGCCTCCAGTCTGGAGTCTTGTAATTCCTGTTGAGAAGGTCTTCTGTTGAAAGAAGTTGAATAATGCAGAGTGGAGTCGTCAGCGTATGAATGGATAGGACAGTTTGTTATGGAAAGAAGATCATTGATGAATAACAGGAAGAGAGTGGGTGATAGGACAGAGCCCTGTGGAACACCACTGTTGATAGGTTTAGGGGAAGAACAGTGACCGTCTACCACAGCGGAGATAGAACGGCCGGAAAGGAAGCTGGAGATAAAGGAACAGAGAGAAGGATAGAAACCGTAAGAGGGCAGTTTAGAAAGCAAAGACTTGTGCCAGACTCTATCGAAAGCTTTCGATATGTCTAGCGCAACTGAGAAAGTTTCACCGAAACGGCTAAGAGAGGATGACCAAGAGTCAGTTAAGAGAGCAAGAAGATCGCCAGTAGAACGCCCTTTGCGGAACCCATACTGGCGATCAGATAGAAGGTCAGAGGTGGATAGGTGCTTTTGAATCTTCCGGTTAAGGATTGATTCAAAAGCTTTAGATAGACAGGAAAGTAAAGCTATAGGGCGGTAGTTTGAAGGATTGGAGCGGTCACCCTTCCAGCAGGAAGGAAAGATAGATGTTGATAGGCAGAGACGAAAGAGTTTGACCAGGCAGGGTGTCAGCACGGAAGCACAGTTTTTAAGGACAATAGGAGGCATTCCATCAGGTCCATAAGCCTTCTGAGAGTTGAGGCCAGAGAGGTCATAGAAAACATCGTTCTTAAGTACCTTAATAACAGGCATAAAGGAGTCAGAGGGAGGATGAGTAGGAGGAATATTCCCAGAATCGTCCAGAGTTGAGTTCTTACAGAAAGTTTAAGAGAAGAGTTCAGCCTTAGAGATAGATGAGACGGCGGTGCTGCCTTCAGGGTAAAGGAGAGGAGGGAAAGATGAAGAAGTGAAATTGGAGGAGATATTTTTGGCTAGATGCCAGCTCATTGTAGTCGATCTGTGGGTACTGCCAGGACCTCACACACCACACACCCCATTCCCCTTGCTCAAGAGGGGACAGTAACCACTCCTAGTCAACGGAAAGTATCCGGCCTGAGCGGGGCTCGAACCGCCGCCTGTTTGGCCGTGAAGCCCTGCACCTCAGCGCTCTAACCGACTGAGCTACCGGAAGTGTGTGTTTTTGTGTGTGTGTGTGTGTGTGTGTGTGTGTGTGTGTGTGTGTGTGTGTGTGTGTGTGTGTGTGTGTGTGTGTGTGTGTGTGTGTGTGTGTGTGTGTGTGTGTGTGTGTGTGTGTGTGTGTGTGTGTGTGTGTGTGTGTGTGTGTGTGTGTGTGTGTGTGTGTGTGTGTGTGTGTGTGTGTGTGTGTGTGTGTGTGTGTGTGTGTGTGTGTGTGTGTGTGTGTGTGTGTGTGTTTGTTTGAATTTTATTTACAGTAATGGAAACAGCTCAAACTCAAAAACAAATGACAACAAAAAATCCGCTAAACACTGCTCCTATAAAGAGGTGAAGAAGAGTGGCTAAAAGAGAGGTTAGTCTCGGGTGGAAAGGTGTCTACTACTCGCTTGAACGAGGTCAAGTCTTAGGCATGAGGAAATACAGACGAAGGAAGGCTGCTCCAGAGTTTGCCAGTGAAAGAATGAAGATGCTGGTTAACTCTTGCATAAGGGATTTGTACAGTTTAGGGATGAGCTAGAGTATAACGTCGAGTGCGGTGGGGCCGTGGGAGGGGGTAGGCATGCAGTTAGCAAGTTCAGTACAGCAGTCAGCATGAAAATTTAGGAAACACTGCGACAGAATTTAAGAGACCGTAGACTGTCAGTAAGAGAAGGGGAGTTGTCGAGACGAGGAGCCTTTGACCTTATTTTGTTTAAGAGAGCTGTGTGAGTGGAGCCCCCGCCACGCGTGAGATACATACTCCATACGAGGGCGGACAAGGCCCTTGTATATGGACAGCATCTGTGAGTTAGAAAAAAATGGTGGAGACGATGAAGAACGCCCAACCGCGAGGAAGCTGATTTAGTAGATGAGAGATGAAGTTTCCAGTTCAGATGTTGAGTAACTGATAGACAGAAGATGTTTTGGGTAGGTGACAGCTATTGTTATCGAAGAATAGGAGATAGGTGTTTGGAAGATTGTGTCGAGTTGACAAGTGGATAAATTGAACTTTTGAGTCAATGAAGGACACAGACTTCCTCTTACCCCAGTCTGAAATGATTGTAAAGTCTGAGGTTAAGCGTTCTGCAGCCTCCATCCCTGAATAATGTAGTTTCTGTTGGCAGGGTTTTCTGTCAAAAGATGCTGAGTGATGCAGAGTAGAATTATCGGCGCATGAGTGAAATGGGCCGAGAGCGTGGGACATAGGACAGCCCTGCGTGACACCACTGCTAATAGGTTTAGGAGAAGAACAGTGACCGTCTGCTACAGCAGAAATAGATCGACTGAAAAAGAAATTGAACATAAAAGTACAGCGAGAGGGATAGAATCCGTAGGAGAAACTTTAGAATGCAAAGATTTGTGCCAGACTGTGTACTGAGAACACTGTGTACTGAACAACAGCAAAAGTTTCACCGAAAAGGTTAAGAAATGACCAGGAGTCAGGTAAGAAAGCGAGAAGATCGTCAGTAGAACACCCATTGCGAAACTGGTGATCATTTAGAAGGTTTGAAGTGTATAGATGTTATGAATCTTCCGGTTGATTCAAAAGCTGGAGAAAAACAGGAAAGTAAAACTATAGGACGGTAGTGTGAGGGATTGGAACAGTCACCCTTCTTAGGCACAGGTTGTATGTAGGCATACTTCCAGCAGGAAGAAAAGGTGGATGTTGAAAAGCAGAGACGAAAGAGTTTGACCAGGCAGGGTGTCAGCACGGAAGCACAGTTTTTAAGAACAATAGGAGGCACCTCCATCAGGCCCATTAGCCTTCTGAGTACTGATTAATTGAGAGAGAGAGTGTGTGTGTGTGTGTGTGTGTGTGTGTGTGTGTGTGTGTGTGTGTGAGTGTGAGTGTGTGAGTGTGTGTGTGTGAGTGTGAGTGTGTGTGTGTTATGAAGGACTTCCTGTTTTTAATTAGTGATGCTGCTCTACTCGTTGTTGTTGTTTATGTTGGATTTGTTGTTGGTAGTGTACTTGTTGTTTTTATTGTTGTCGCTGTTGTTGTTGTTGTTGTTATTGTTGTTGGTGGTGGTGGTGGAGGTTTTGGTGGTGGTTTTGGTGGTAGTGGTGATTTTTTTGTTGTTGTTTTGAGCAGTCTTTATATAGAAGAATAAGCGGCAAGATGGTGGTGGTGGTGGTGGTGGTGGTTGTGGTGGTTGGAATTTTATTGTCTGTTTCTTTTCCTCCGCGGTGTCTTCGTGTACTGTCCTCTCTGTCTTTTGTCACTCCTCCTCAGGGTTGAACCACCGCCCCTCGCTCAGCCTCCCGGTGCCTCCCCAGCAGCGGCCGGCACGGAAGGGAGCCATGCGTCACCATCCCATGTAATGATCGGAAAACAATAACTGGCCGCGTCCACCCATGTGCAGGAGGGGAGGCGACGGCGGCGGCGGCGGCGTAGTGCACATTGTTGTGCTGATTCCGAGAAGCCTAGTGCAAGTCCCGTCCTTAGCTTCCACTTACACAATATCAAGTGGTTTAAAATTGCCTCCGCCTTGCCTGTTAGCTCCATATTATATTGCGTGACCTGGCGACTTGAGAACACTTGGAGAGCACAGCCTCGCGCAGGAGTGTCGTCTGAATACACCGCCACAGGCTATGTGGGAGGGTGCGGCCTTGTCGTGCAGACCAAGCTGTATTTGACGTATGTGTTTTTGAGGGTCGAACGACAAGATGATAAGGGGAGAAAATGGGATTAAGAAATTAGAAGGGAAAGACAAGGAAGGCTGAGGTTTGCATGTTACGGAAGACACATTAATTGTGTGGAGAAAATTGTTTAAAGTCTTCCGAGGAGAGGAAGAGCAAAGCTTCGTGCTGAGGGAAGCGGCGACGAGTGAAGGACACGAGACGACATTCAGGGCTCAAGGATGCCCTCGAGGGAGGGATGGGACCGCCCTCATCTCGCCGCTCTCGTGAATACCATTATTTCCTTTCGCTTCTATCTCCGTCTTCACATAAACCTCCTCTCCTCCTCCTCCCTCATGTCTCCCTTCCCGTCTAAGAAAGAAAGCTTATCCCCAGAGGCTCGTCAGTTATATATGAGTTCTCGGCCCTTTTGCCATACAGCCTTGCAGCTGTCCCTCCTCCCAGCATGTGCACGTCCCATTCACTCTCCTTGTGCGGCAGCTGTTACCTTTACTCCTCCCCAGAATACACCTACACTAATGGTTGCCTCTGTGTGCCCCGGAGGCCTGGGGAGCTGATGTGCGGAGTGTGGCAGGGCCGGCCGGGATGAGGCAATGGTAGTCTCTCCTAAACAAGACTTTGCCTCCAACACCCCGGACACAGAGGCGGGGAAAGGCGTTGGACCAGTGGACAGGCTGCAAAAAATTCTTTCCATATATTTATCTTTTTTACGGAACCGTTACGTCGTCTCTTCCCCATACCCTCCTTTCTAAGCCCTCTCCTCCTTCTCCTCCCTTCCATATGGCCTTCAACACTTCCTATTTTCGCTTCCGATAAATTGCCAAAGATATCCCAAATGTCTTTCCAACACGTGAACATATTTTTTTTCTTTATCCCTTAACCCAAGGCGTTCGACAGTGTTGTCCTTCATTCCCTTTCAGACTCTTCCCTTTTTTTTGCCCCTCATCTCTTCACCCACTTCTCTCCTCCCACCCCTTCTCTGTCCTTACCCTCTCCGTCCTCCTCTGCCTTGAGCGTCGCCTAACAAAAGACACCAACTGAAGGGTCAAGGAGGATAAGGAAAGGACGGAGGAGGAAAGGAAGGAAGGGAAGGAAGGGAAGGGAAGGGAAGGGAAGGGAAGGGAAGGGAAGGGACGGGAGGAGAAGGAAAGGGAAGGGAAGGGAAAGGACGGGAAGGGAAATGAAATGAAAGGAAAGGGATGAGACGAGAAAAGAAAAAAAAGAATAGGTGAGGTTGGGTTGGGTGGGGTGTAAAGTATATGAAAGAGAAAAGAAACAAGGGGAATGGATGAATTGAGAGAGAAAGGGAACAGAGGCAAAGGAGAGGCAGGCATACAGACAAAATTCTTTGATAAATGAAACTAAATGAAGGTGTAGAGAAAACCACGAAAGTTCTGTCATGTTGACCAACAGATTTAATGACATTCTCTTTCATTTATAACTAAAATATGAACACAAAATATACAATACATCTTTGTAACACACACCTTCCCCACTTAACACTTACACGTTATGCTTCAATAGTGTTTCTTTTCTCGCAAATTTCAAGCTCTTAAAAAATAGGTTTTATGTAGTTACCGTGAACGGCTGTTTGTGTTCCCCTCAGGAGTATAAAAGTGGCAGATAGATGACAGGCCTTTGTGTGGACCATTAGTGTTTACACTTGCTGATAATTAGTGTAATGAGAATAATAATAATGATAAAATAATGATAATAATAGTTATAATGATAATAAAGATAATAGAAATAGGAGTAATAGTACTGTAATGATAATTATGTTGGTAATATTTATTTATACTGACCAGTGAAATGTAATTTTTCACTACCATAATCAATAATAATAATAATAATAATAATAATAATAATAATAATAATAATAATAATAATAATAATAATAATAATAATAATAATAATAATAATAATAATAATAATAATAATAATAATAATAGTGATAAGTAGAGATAATATTGTTTATCTGTGCCGAGCAATAGCATGTAATTGTAATTTTCCGCCACTCGGGCGCAACTAATGGTCAAAACCCACTCTGAATTTTCAATCAGTTATTCATGTAATTTCTGTTTGATCATTAGGCCTATGCGAATATAAAATAAAAGTGAATATCTTCCATCGATGTATTTATCTTACTCTGCAGGCATTGATGACGAGCGTGTTGAGAGAATATTTGCACAGGACATGAGTATTGGAGGGCGCCGACTGTGGCCATCCAGCGGTCTTGACACTCCTGGCGCCGGGGCCGTTGGTGGGGCAGGGGCTCGGTGCCCGCTGTGGCCTGCAGCGTCCAGTGAGGGTCCCGACGCCAGTCCTCGTGGCCCACGGACTATGGTGCTTCGTAAAGGTATCGAGGAGTCTCAGCAGCTCCCTGTCGTCCTGTGTCAAGAGTCCCCGGCGGTCTGCAGGAGTGAGGGACACAGGACTGCTCCTAGGAGGCGCTCCGAAGTACTCCGCGGGGCTCCATCAAGCACTCGGACACTGTACAAAGCTCTCTAAGACGTATAAAACTAGATCATGACAACAGTGAACACAGTGACGACGTATAACTCGGCCTGAAGGTTCGCAGCGCAGTGACTCAGCGGTGACTTAGCAGTGGCTTGGATATAGTGATAAGGCCTCGGTTAAGGCTACAGCATCAGGCTCGTGGCTGTCCCGCGGAACAGTTTGTGGACCAGCGAGATACAGGCGCCTCGGAGACGTTCGGGGATCGCTGGGGATTCCTAATTTTCCCTTCTAATTATAATAAGGGAGTAAGATCTGCAGCGCGTGAGGGAGATCAGTGCCAGCCGTGAGGTAGAACACGGTAGAAGTTCACGACGCGGGCCGCCGCAGTCCAGCGAGGGGTGGAGGGAGGGGCTAAGGCTACTGTTTTTAGTGATGCATTGAGTTGCGTCTTGGAGCGGCCAAAGGCGATTACTGGAGCGTCCGCACCCCTCCCTTCCCCCCCCCCCACCACCACAACCTTAACCATTGGCATCACGTTTATGGCTCATTTGGGCACACACACTGGTGGCTGTGTGGGTGGTAATGTGTTACAATGCTTCATAACTTGCATAGACCGGAGGAGAGGAAATTTCAGCCCCGCAGCATCATTCCAAAATAGACTCAATATATACGTTCTTTCACCATTTTTGGCAAAGCCACCGTTACTGTTGATGGTAGAAATGTAATGTGGTTTAAGGTTATATTTGGCTGATTAGTTGCGGCAGAATTCTTGCCGCTCACCCCGTCACCCGTCAGCTGGCAGTGACCTCAGCGCCGCCTGGTTGTCTCGCTTCCTCGTGGCAGCTGTCCATCAAGCACTAACTAATGTTTACCTTTCTTTACAGGGGTGCGCTTCCTCCACTCCCAGGACGCTGCAACACCCGCGACTCTCTCCGTCAGGACACAATGCTCTCCATGCCACCAGGTAAGAGAGTCAGAGGAAAGAGGAGCACTTCAGTCCCTGGAGGTGTGTTTACGTTGGGTCCTGACGGTCCACTTACGCCGGGATATTGGCTTAGCGTCACGGGAGGCGTCCAGCGGAAATTTCAGAAAGTCAAGACTTATTCTATCGAGAACTGAGGCAAAGGGCGAGGGTTAGGGGGTGGTGGTGAGCTCCAGCGGCTCATGGTTATGGGGAACTCTGGGCTGGAGGGCGAAGGGTGCGTGGCGGCACTCGGCGCTCGCAGGACTGTGGTGGGCCGAGGTGGATGCGGAAGTGGATGCTGAACTAACACAGCACAAACTCCTCACAAAGCTCGGTCTTATTTTACTATTGTTTCTTCAAACTGGCAAAACTAGTAATCTCTATCTTTTATATGGTTTGATTACATTTTTTATTTAGCAAAAGCTACTGCGCTAATGTCTTCAGGAAGCAAGAGAGTCACTACTCCTCGGCCACCGCCACAGCAGGTGCCACACGGGAGAGGGAGTGCTCGCGCGTTGTGACTGTTTAGTGGGCATGGCGGGGCTACGGGCGGGACGCTGACTAGGGCTGCTAGGAGAGGGAAGCGTAAGGTGCTGGGGACGGGCACGCCTGCTCCAGGGTGGGCTGACCACCGCGGTTATTACTCATTACCTCAGGGCACGAAATTTCAGGATCAGGCCACACAGGACTGCACACCAGGACAGCGCCACACCCTGAGGTCACACCCTACAGCCTAGGGCTCGGCCACACCCTGGGTCACGGCTACAAGTTTTCTCTTCCTGGACGACACAGAGGCGGGCCTCATGGCCGCCGCGCCTAGTGAACGTTGGCGCCTAATCAAATTTGAGCTGACTTGGCTGCGGCAAAACACTGAGCTGTTCTAACATTACACTAGTTCACGGGGGCGAGGGGGGTAGAGGGAGGACAATACCGTTCATGGGGATACACTGAAGCCTTATCCTGCTATCTCTGAAACACCCACTCTGCTACACACTGAAGATGGGGGAGCTGCGACCCCTCACAGCTGTCAGTGTAAGCTGTCATGTCAAGGCAGGTTCACGGGGCGGGAAGCTGATTGTGTAGTGCTATGTTTACCGTTTGAGCGATATGTTTTGTTGCAGTCTGGTCTTGCTGCTATAGAGGGTGGTGGAAGTGGCTGAAAAAAGTTAGTTTAGAAGTTTTGGGTTTTGGTTCTGAAGTGATTTACTCTTCACCATAAAACAATACAAAAAAAGAGCATCAGATTCTCGTGTTGCTGAAGAATCAAAGCTTTTGATTATAGCTTGAAATTTTAATGTAGAAATGTGTCGTGTGTGTGTGTGTGTGTGTGTGTGTGTGTGTGGGTGGGGGGGTAGGGGGTTGGATGGGTGGGTGTGAGTGCGTGTATATAGGGAAGGGAGGGAGGGAGCCAAGTAATCAGGGTGCAGCGTGACTGGCTGTCGAGCTGTGTGTGTGTGTGTGTGTGTGTGTGTGTGTGTGTGTGTGTGCTCGCGGCGGGGCGCCAGACACCCGCCATCCTCCAACCAGCAGAGGCGCGATCGTAGACACGTACCATCCAGGGTTCAAGAGAACGAGTATACACCGTATTAGTAGAAACAAGAAGATAGTTAAGGTGCGCAGGTCCTAGTGACATGTGCACACCTTAAGCCGCCGTCCAGAGTCATCCTCAGAGCGTCCCTGTGCCTCCAGCACGTCAACGTGGTATTCTGTGCGTCCCGCCGCCGACGTGCAGCAGCGTCAGGGCGAAGGGACGGCGCAGGAGAGGGGTGGCGGGCGGTGGCGGCCTCCACACGGCTTGGAGTTCTACATGGGAGTCTCTGGTCGTTCTTTTAGCCATTTTTCGATTTGCGGGAGTTTGACGACCTTGTCCACGAGCTTTTTGACGCGAGGAACGACGTCCAGGGAGCCCTCGTACTGGGCGGCGAGCTGGCTGAGGTAGCAGGCGGCGAATACGTCCGCCCACGTCATCTGGCGGTGAAATGAAACGTTACTCTCTCTCACACACACACACACACACACACACACACACACACACACACACACACACACACCAGAAATATTGCTACAGGGAAAATTAAATAGTGCATAGTAGTGAGACAGTCTTCCTAACAAAAGTCTGAGCAACACCGACACTTGGGCGGGGCTGGACCTTGGGGACGGTTCTCTGTACCTTGGAGCCGCAGAACCACTCGCCCTCCAGCCGCCGCTCCAGCTCTCTCAGGACGGGCGGCAGCGTGGTGGTGCTGAAGTCGGTGGCGAGCATCTTGGCGCGGTCAATGTCGTTCGCAGCTCTGGTGATAGAATATGTAAAGCATCAGCATGAACGCCTTCACTCTGCTTATGCGGTGAGATAAAGATAAATCATTAGACGTCCTTGCTATTATGGCATTCACAGCTCTGTCAATAGAATAAGTAAAGCGTCAGTACCAACGCCTTCACTTTGCATATGCGGTGAGATAAAGATAAATCATTAGACGTCCTTGCTCCTATGGCATTCACAGCTCTGTCAATATAATAGGTAAGAGAAGGGGAAGAGATCATTGGTCCCTCCCATCACCCAGCGAGCTTCCTCATTTCCTTTCCTCTCCAGTCTCTTCCATCACGTCCCAAGCCTCCCATCACCAAGGTACATTATCCCCACCACGAAGCACCACGTCCCTGGGTGTTGGGTGGTCCTAGCCTAATGGGAGTGAGGGCCAAGGCTCACTCGCCAAATACCTATCAAGGAACTAAAGCCTTGCGCACGAAGCTCACGTACCTGGCGTATATGATCTGCGCGGCGTGCGGGAGGAGGTCGTGCACGGCGTCGGCCACCTCGTCCCCCTTGGCGGCCTCCCAAGGGTCGTCCACCGCCAGCCCGTGGGTCCGCCCCAGGTACCGGCAGATGGCAACGCTCTGGTTCAGCGGCTTGTCGTCAACGTAAAGGACAGGAACCCGACCGTACGGTGTCTCTGCGGGGTAAATGTGGAGTCAAGTGGGGCACACACACACAAACACACACTTCTACTACTACTACTACTACTACTACTACTACTACTACTACTACTACTACCACTATTACTACTACTACTAAAACTACTAGTACTATAATCTTCCAGACTTCCACTTCAATACAGTCTCCGGCCTGCCTCACCCCAAAGAGGATAGTTGAGGCTGCAACGTTCGTGTTCTACGCCAGCCACACACACGGAGCAGGAAGAAAATGGACTAGCGAGCGATTTTCTAAGGGACAACCAAAACGGATGAGCATTTATCGTTTCTTGCCTTTTGTACCTTATCTTTTGACAACAGTGTGCCAAGCTTTGCTATCATGTATTTGAAGTGCATTTTGATTTGTCTTTAGGTTCAGTAATTTTGCTAACCGATATTTACAAGACTAAGCAATTGACTTGACTTCTTCCCTCACTGCTGGGCTCACCTCAGAACATCCCGCAAATGTAAACACAGTATAATATGTAGTACATCACGTTCCCGGTAGAGGGTTAAGAGAAGTAAGGTTCACGGGCGGCTGCCTCTGTATCCCCGTGCGGGCTGAGGCCAGTCGCGTCTATCGCCACAACAGGTGGAGCAAAGCCACTAATAATGGTGGATAAATTAATAGATTGACTTAGGCACACATTCACTGTCCAGCCTCTTTTTCCCTACCTACAGGGCAGAAAGGTTTGATTTTTCAAGTCTTTCTAGTGAGAGCACGCCCGAGTTTGTGTGTGTGTGTGTGTGTGTGTGTGTGTGTGTGTGTGTGTGTGTGTGTGTCAGGGTCAGGTCTCGTGATCCCGCAGGTCAAGATCGTTTCCGTTCTGGATTTGAGGCTTAAATCTTGCGTGCCACGTAGCCCTGAGGGTGGAAGTGAGGGAGGACGCCTAGGGGGGTGAATGGGAGGAAGGGAAGATGGGAGAAGGAGGGAGAGGAAGGGGTGTAGGAAGAAAATCAAAGAAGAGAAAATGAAGAATGAGGAAGAGAAGTGAGAAAGTGAAACAGGTGAGGAAGGGGATAGTGAGGGGGAGAGGGGAGAGGGAGCAAGTGAGGGAAGGTGAGGGAGAGGGAGAGGTTGAGGGGGGCGAGGTGGATGTTTCGGTAATACGTCGTGGTCATGCGAGGATGAAGGCCGGTGAAGGTCGTGACGTTATGGGAAGAGGAACAAGAGGACAGCGGATAAACACGGAGGAGGAGGAGACGATCGACAGAGCAGGTATTATAAAGCCTGAGAGTATTATAGCTTGGTTACCTGCTAGAATGGCCTGCTATACCCCAATGATCCATGCTATTAGCCCGTCCGCTGCGATTGGCACGTTTTTTGCCTTCACTGGTAGCCTGGTAACATATAGTCCCAGGTCTTTCTCTGCCTCTGTGGTGGATAGTGGAGTGTTTCCTATGTGGTACTGGTGTGCTGGATATCCCCTCCCAAGGTGCATGACTACATTTTTCTTCATTGAACTGTAGCAACCACTTTTTGTTCCATATCTGTAGCTTGGTGATGTCTTCTTGTAGGAAATCCGCAGTCAAAGGGTTAGTGATGAATAAGAAGAGGAAAGTACCAAGGGGGAGGCGGAGGAGGATGAGGAAGAAGAGAGAAGATGAGGAGAAGGGGGAGGAAAACGAGAACGAGGACGAGAAAGTGAAAAAAAAAAGGTAAGGAGGAGGAGCAGGAAGAGGACGAGGCGGAGCAGGAGGTCCAACAAGAACTAGAAAAGAACAAGAACAGGAACAAAAAACTAGAAGGAAAACAAGGACAAGCACAAGATCAAGAACAAGAGCAAGAAGAACAAAGAGAGTTGGATGCAATGTGAATAAAACTGACACAAGAGAGAGAAAAGACGAGAACCTACAGAGAGACAGTGAAATAACACAAACTGAAAGAAAACGAAGTAAAAGAAAGGGAGACTCGGCTAGAAAAGATAAGTCAAGCCAGAAACTACTATCAACAAACCTAAGGATAAAGAACGCGTAAATAGGAAAAGACTAGTACACATTGCAACACTCCCATATAAATGACCTGCCTCCCGAAGGTATGCGTTATGGCTACCTGGGGGCCGATCATGCCTGTCATCATCATCATCATCATCATCATCATCATCATCAGATTAATAGACGGAGGTAATGGATGACAGATTATTAACTTTTATCGTCCTCATCACAGTCATAATATTCTTATCTTCATTACCATCAAGGCTCACTAACAGTTTTATTTTCTCTGTTTATCTACCTATTTGTTTATTTATCTATCTATTATATCTATCTATCTATCTATCTATTTATCTTTTTACTCCTCTTTACCACACCTATACAAACAAACTTCTCTCTAGTTGCATGGATAGACGAGGGAGAAGGGAAAATGTCTGAAGGGGGGAGATGTCTCGAGGTTAGTGATTATGTCCAAGGGGGAACTTGTGAGTGGGGAAAATTCCGATGGGGCAAATGTTCAGGAGGGTATGTGACCGGCCACCACCCCAATCACCTCCTCACTGTCACCCCAATTCCCACCTCTGCAACACCCACCACCCTCCCCTTCCTCGCCCCAACGTGGCAATAACACCCATCCTCTTCCACGTCTACATTCCACGCTTTGTCTCCATCGTTTACGTGTTAATGAGTTAGAAGAGAAAGAGGAGGAGCGTCGCAGGAGAGGGAAGGTATGTTACAAGGGCTGGGAGGGAGGAGAGAAGGAGGACGAGATGAAGGAGGAGGAGGAAATAATGCGAGTTAACGGTGCCGCAGAATCTTTCCACGATGAGCAATTTCCCGTCTGAATAAAGTTATTTTTGTCTCCCTTCCAAGAACCGTGTTTTCCTTTCAGACACAGGAAGGAAGACAACGGGTTAGGGGAGGGGGGTAGAGAGAGGAGGAGGAGGAGGAGGAGGAGGAGGAGGAGGCGAAAATGAGGAGGAAAGGGTGCAAGTAAAGCGAATGGAACTTGCGTATGAGAGAGAGAGAGAGGGAGAGAGAGAGAGAGAGAGAGAGAGAGAGAGAGAGAGAGAGAGAGAGAGAGAGTGAGAGCGAGAGCGAGAGAGAGAGAGAGAGTTCTGGTTGCTGGGTTTAGGACAGTTCCTTAATACGTTTGGCAGAGAGGGAGGATGAAGATGAGGCAACATAATGCCAGGAGATAACAGTGATGAAAGGTATACTGAGGAGGGAGAGGAAGATGAGGAGAAGAAGGAGGAGGAGGAGGAGGAGGAGGAGGAGGAGGAGGAGGAGGAGGAGGAGGAGGAGGAGGAGGAGCGAGTTGTGAATCAGAAGGATGAGAAGGATGAAGAGGATGAACAGGAGGAGTAGGAGGAGGCTGAAAAAGAGGTAGAACAGGGAAAAAAGAAGAAGAGGAGGAGAAGGAGGAGGAGGGGAAGAGAAGTGAGTTGTGATTCAGAAGGATGAGGAGGATGAAGAGGAAGAACAAGAGGAGTAGGAGGAGGCAGAACAGGAAGAAAGAGAATGAGGAGTAAGAAGAAGAATGACCATGAATAAACCAAGAACAAGACATGATAAAAATATAGAACCAATAGGGAAAGTAACAGAAGAAGAGGAGAATGAAGAATATGAGAAAGGGCAGAAGGAGAGGGAAAAGGAACAAGAAGTAGAAGTCGGAGGAAGATGAGAGGGAAGAAGAAGAAGAAGCGGAGGAGAGGAGACAGTTGAGGGTGAGAGGGGAGAGGGGGGTAAGATGCTGATGTCGCGAAAACTTGTGACAAAAGAACTCTACACAAAGCCTTCACTCCCGCTGCCTCCAACCCAGACGAAGACCAACGGAGACGAGGAGCAGGATGAAGAGGAAGAGGACGAGGAGTAGGATGAAGAGGAAGAGGACGAGTAGCAGGATGAAGAGGAAGAGGACGAGGAGCAGGACGAAGAGGAAGAGGACGAGGAGCAGGATGAAGAGGAAGAGGACGAGGAGCAGGATGAAGAGGAAGAGGACGAGGAGCAGGACGAAGAGGAAGAGGACGAGGAGCAGGACGAAGAGGAAGAGGACGAGGAGCAGGACGAAGAGGAAGAGGACGAGGAGCAGGATGAAGAGGAAGAGGACGAGGAGCAGGATGAAGAGGAAGAGGACGAGGAGCAGGATGAAGAGGAAGAGGACGAGGAGCAGGACGAAGAGGAATAGGACGAGGAGCAGGATGAAGAGGAAGAGGACGAGGAGCAGGATGAAGAGGAAGAGGACGAGGAGCAGGACGAAGAGGAAGAGGACGATGAGCAGGATGAAGAGGAAGAGGACGAGGAGCAGGATGAAGAGGAAGAGGACGAGGAGCAGGATGAAGAGGAAGAGGACGAGGAGCAGGATGAAGAGGAAGAGGACGAGGAGCAGGACGAAGAGGAAGAGGACGAGGAGCATGACGAAGAGGAAGAGGACGAGGAGCAGGATGAAGAGGAAGAGGACGAGGAGCAGGATGAAGAGGAAGAGGACGAGGAGCAGGATGAAGAGGAAGAGGACGAGTAGCAGGATGAAGAGGAAGAGGACGAGGAGCAGGATGAGGACGAAGCAGACGAGAAGGATGAAGAGGAAGAGGAAGAGGAGCAGGATGAGGACGAAGAACACGAGGAGGATGAAGTCGAAGAGAACGAGGAGAAGGATGAAAACGAAGACGAGAAAGATGATGATGATGAGGAGGAAGATGAAGAAAAGGATGAAGACGAAAATGAAGCAGACAAGAAGAAAGAGGAAGACGAAGTAAAGGAGGATGCGAACAAAGACAAGTCGAAGATCAGATAAACGAGAACAAAGATAAATATGAAGAGGAGGAGGACGAGGACGATGACGTTAAGCGTTGGCGTGTATCTCTTCTCGTATATACCTGTCCACATGCGCCACCTGTCCCCTTACGTTAATGAGGACTCCCAGGTGTCCCATTTCGATCAAGAGAACCTTATTTGGGCATCACCTCTCTCTCTCATTCAATCTCCTTAACGATTTAATCTCCTTAGATTTTCTTTCATCTCTTAATTTTCTCTGGTGGTATTTTTGTCTTCCTTATAATTTCTTCTGCATGTCGCAAGTCCTTTCCATCTTCATTGTTCATCACTTGCTTTATTCCCTCCTTTTCTCCATCCTCCGTTTTACTGCCTGTGTTTTCCCTTTTTCTATTTTTTCCTTTACTATTGCGCTCCATCTTTTCATCCACCATTCGTCCTTAGTTCCTTCATCTCCTTTTCTTCTCTCTCTCTCTCTCTCTCTCTCTCTTCCTTCCTTCTCCAAAGACTATGATTTCTTGCTCACGTAATGAAGGCCTCCCCGAGAGCTTCGTTAACCGTCACCAGCCGCGGAGCTTCCAGAGAGAGTGTGTGGGTGGAGGGCGATTGACGTGTCAGCGCTGGGTGGTTGCCGAGTCAGTGGGGGACGGTAAATGGAGGATGAGTGTGTGTGAGGAGGAGGGCGGCAATGATGACTGGGGGGCGGTGTTAGTCTGTTCGTAAGTGAAGAGCAAGATATGTAGAGTTGGTGTGTAGGCGATGGGCTGGTGACCGAGGGGAATGGGCGGGTCGTTAATGTGATGGTGATGGTGAGAGAGAGAGAGAGAGAGAGAGAGAGAGAGAGAGAGAGAGAGAGAGAGAGAGAGAGAGAGAGAGAGAGAGAGAGAGAGAGAGAGAGAGAGAGAGAGAGAGAGAGAGAGAGAGAGAGAGAGAGAGAGAGAGAGAGAGAGAGAGAGAGATAAATAAATAAATAAATAAAGAAAGAAAGAAAGGAGAGAGAGAGAGAGAGAGAGAGAGAGAGAGAGAGAGAGAGAGAGAGAGAGAGAGAGAGAGAGAGAGAGAGAGAGAGAGAGAGAGAGAGAGAGAGAGAGAGAGAGAGAGAGAGAGAGAGAGAGACTGTTTAATTTTGTCCATAGTCACGAAGGATGATCACAGTATTTAGCAAACAACGTGTAAGTAAAGTTTTGTTGTGTATGATTCCCTAAATTCGAAAGTTGGAAGCATTTTATTCCTCTCTTTCGGGCATGGGAGAGTCCGCTTCGGGTCTAAGTGGTGAGGCAATGATGGCGGCGGCGGCGGGGGTGGGGATCGGGGGGGCGGGAGGGGGGGAGGTGATCGCTAATTCCGCGGCCTGTTTAAAAGTGTACAACCAAATTAACTTTTCGTGATGAGGAGAGGAATGCCAATCAGACTCCACAAGCATTTTTATGTGTGTCGTGGTTCTGAAACCTTCACGTGATATGTCTGCCAGCGGGTTGTCCGGGGTCCGTCTGTATTTACGTAGCTTGTTCGGGGTATGTCTGTCTGTCTGTGGCTTGTTTGGGGTCTGTGTCTGTGGCTTGCTTGGGACCTTTCTGTCAGTGCTTTTTTGGTGTCTTTCTGTTTCTGTCTGTGGTTTGTTTGGGGTCTGTCTGTCTATTTGTAGCTTTGAAATCTGTCTGTCTGTCTGTGGCTTGTTTGGGGTCTGTCTGTCTATCTGTAGCTTTGAAATATGTCTGTCTATCTGTCGCTTATTTGGGGTCTGGCAGTCTATCTGTAGCTTTGAAATCTGTCTGTCTGTCTGTGCCTTGTTTCGGGTATGTTTGTTCCATGTTTCGCGTCTGTTCGTTTGTCTGTGCCTTGATTAGAGTTTGTCTGCCTGTCTGTCTGTCTGTCGCTTCTTTGAGGTCTGTCTGTGCCTTGCTTGGGATTTGCCTGTCTCTGCCTCTATTAGAACTAAATATATATAGAGAAAAAGCCTCAACATCGGATTTACCATTTTTTCCTCCAGTGTGTTCAGAAACCTCGATACAAGCCCGCCGCCGAACTCATCAATGCTACAAAAGTCATTCCAATTAACCGACTACAATGATCGTTCTGGTATTGCTAACTTCTGGGCGTAAGGATTCGACGCTTCCGCCAGTAACGTAACCTGAGCGGCATTGAGGAAAGATTACGTCTCGGAGAGCTTGGCCAAACTGTTAACTACGGCTCTCGATTTAAGATGTTCAAGCTTACATCCCCTCCTATTACTCCCCCTTACATTCAGTCGTAGATTGGTAAAGAAACAATGCTGTTCAGTGTGTCACCTTTACCAGAGTCGCGCGTTACCTGGCTTCTTGAAGGGCCATTCTTTATCCTTGTTGTAGCGGACGTCCTCGTACTGGAGCTCCGCGGCGGCCAGGACCCAGCGCACCGGCTCCCCGCGGCCCCGAAGGTTGAAGTAGACCAGCTTGTACTGCGGCATGGCACCACACGCTGAAACACGAGGAAACATGATGCATCTCGCTATGGAGCCGACGGAGAATCGCAGCAGCATAACATAAAACAAAACAACACACACACACACACACACACACACACACACACACACACACACACTGATAGTTACACCACAATATAGCACTTCCTACACAACACCACAATCTATTACTACCTCCATTGTCGTCCTACACATCGCCACTGCCACCACCACCACCACCACCGTCACCACCACCGCCACCGCCGCCACCGCCACCGCCACGTCCAGCCTCCACCTCCCCTTATCTCCCGCACCACTCTACCATTAGCGATTCGTCAATATTTGCGACCATTTAGCCTTTATTCGCTGCGGACGACGTTTCTACCTGCGAGAGAGAGAGAGAGAGAGAGAGAGAGAGAGAGAGAGAGAGAGAGAGAGAGAGAGAGAGAGAGAGAGAGAGAGAGAGAGAGAGAGAGAGAGAGAGAGAGAGAGAGAGAGAGAGAGAGAGAGAGAGAGAGAGAGAATATAACACGCATCTACAAATAACAAGGTTGCATGAAGCTTTTCTTGATGTATACATGTACAAGTAAGTGGTTGAGTTTCAGTTTGTGGGACATCTGTTAAAGAGGATAGGAAAAAGATCAAGAATTTTACTTAAAGCCACATTGACGTAGTAAAAGTAATCAGAAGCTTTGTCAGTGCCTGTGTTCGCAAGGTGGAAGGGCTGCTTGAGTTTATATAGACATTGCTGCAAACACAAACAAAATGGGTGTTTGAGGTTTTTTTTTACGTCTTTGCCTGTAGCACCGGTAGGCTTTCTTCAGGGGCCTGGTGGTCGGCCCAAGCCCGTCATGGCGCAGGCAATTTTTTATATTCTTGATTCACTTGGACGGTTTCTTCTAGGGTCCAGGTTGATGGGTTGGTCTTCAGAACAGCATTTGAATATCAACAAAACGTCACATAAGACAGTTCGTATGAGGATCAAACAAATCCTTCGAACGAGGAAGCAGCATTAAGGTCATTCATTAGCTGTGTTCGGTCCAATTACGTTTTTTCTTAATCTTCTGCCGGCAGTGATCAAAGACTAATCGGTTGTTAATTAGTTGCTCTGTGTCGCTTCCTGTACGGCCAGTAACGATTTGGAGCTACGGAGTCTTCACAAGAACGCGATGATAATAGTTGTCTTGGAGTTGGCAGTTTTGTGTGTATCCGTATCAAGGAAAACATTGTGTGACTCGAGACCATCACTGACTGTCATCTATTTAACGGGGAGACTTTCACATCTCCTATTCAGAGAGCGCCACTGTCTTTGTCTCTGTCGAGGTCAGAGTTGCACGCCCCAGACATTTGCACCCCCTACATAGCAGTTTTCGCCAGTCCCCCGTTGTCTCCACTCTCCAATATTTTGTTTCAGTAAAGCATTTCAAGTCCGCAATCCGTCTCACACATCATTTACATTTCTATTTTTTATCCATCCCATTTTCAGCTTCAGTATCACCGTCATGAAGAAAGTCACTGTGTACTGCTACTGTGTGCCCCTATGTTACCCTTCACTAGTTTATCCTTTTAATGAATATTGCCCTGATTAGCTATACCACTGTCAGTTTTATTGTTATTGACGTCATGTTTTTATTGTCAACATGGATGCAATGACTATATAGTAGAGGAGAAAGACGGTGAAAGAGAAGGATGTCGAGAGAGAGAGAGAGAGAGAGAGAGAGAGAGAGAGAGAGAGAGAGAGAGAGAGAGGGAGAGGGAGAGGGAGAGGGAGGACGAGGAGGAGGAGGAGGAGGAGAGGAGGAGGTATGAGATAAAGTAGAAAGGAAGGGGAGGGGAGGGGAAGGGATGGTAAGGGAGGGGGAGAAGGTATAGGAGCATTAAGGGTGATCAAAGTAGCGGGGGGAGGGGAGGTGAGAGGAAGGAAGGAGAGAGGAAAAGAACGGACGACAGAATGAGTATGACACAGAATAGGAGAGGGCGGTGTGAGGGGGTGGGGGTGAAGAAGCAGAAGGAGAGGAGGAGAAGGAGGGGAGTGGGGAGAGAAAGACAGACAGACAAACACCCAGACAAAGATAACTACAGGGAAAGACTTACAGAGCGAAATCCTGAATATCAAAATAGTTAACAGTTAGGTAGAGAGACGGACAAGCACATAGATAGACCCTCAGACAGACAGAATTAAGAAAAAGATTGAAAGTAAGGAATATTTCACCACGTATCTTTACACTTGGGAAATTACATAAGAGATTTTAAAGACTGATGAAGCAAAAAATGAACGAGTCGGTGAAGAGGAGGAGAAGCGAAGAGCAAGTAGAGTGAATAGTAAAGGGGAGGAAGGAAGGGAGAGGTAGTCGGTGGTGGGAGGTCATGAATGGGACGGTATAGAGGCTAACGAGATTTAGCTCAGGACGGATTATTGGAGGTATAGGGGGGCGGGATTGATGGCCCGGGATAGTATGCACTGGGTAGGTAGAGGAAGAGGAGGACGAGGAGAGGAGAGGAGGAAAAAAGGGAAGAGGAAAAGGAGGAGGAAGATGAGGAAGAGGAAAAGGAAAAGATAAAGAAAGTGGAAAAGGAGGTAGAGGAAGAGAAGGAAAAGGAAGCAGAAAAGGAGGATGGAAGAAAAGGAAGAGGAAGAGGAGGAGATAGAAAAGGAAGAAGAAAAGGAGGAGGAGGGGGAGGAGAGGAGGAAGAGAGGGAAGAGGAAAAGGAGGAGGAAGAAGAGGAAGAGGAAAAGGAAGAAATAAAGTGGAAGAGGAGGTAGAGGAGGAGAAGGAAAAGGAAGCAGAAACGGAGGATGGAAGAAAAGGAAGACGAAGATGAGGAGAAAAAAGAGGAAGAAGAAAAGGAAGAGGAGGGGAAGGAGGACTTACGTTAGTGGAAGTAGGCTAAGAGTTAAGGGACGATTCTGATGTAAGGCAGTCGTAGGCACTTGAGGGGATATTGAGGGGAAGGAGAAGGAACACTCGTCTTGGGAGCGTGATTCTGTTTCTCGTTTTCTAGCGTGTTTCTGCTCTTCATTAAATTCAGCTTTCTACGTATATAGTGTATATTGAGCTACTGCTGTAAATATCAACAAAAAGCCACTCAAGACAGATCGTGGAAGCACTAAAGTAATTCTTCTAACGAGCAACCAGCATTAAAGTTTATTCATTACCTGTGTTCGGTCCAATTATGTTTTTTCTTCAGTCTGTCCGGGCCAGTGATCAAAGGCTAATCGGTGGTTAATTAATTTCTTTGTATCGCTTCCTCTAAGGCCAGTAACGATGCGAAGCTGCGGAGTCTTCACAAGAACGCGATGATAATGGTCGTCTTTGAGTTGACGGTCTTGTGTGTATCCGTATTAAGGTAAATATTGTGTGCCTCGCTCATTTCTTGTCCAAGGCATAACATTATCTTTACAAGGATTTTTTTTTTTCTCCTTGCCTTGGATTTTTATAGCGGCTTGATTGCTTTCATATTTTTCTCCTTAATTAAGAATTTGTTAAAAAGCACGAAAGTTTAATTGACTTTGCGATGAGGACATGTTACAAGGACGACGGCGCTGTGTGTAAGCCTTCACCTCTTGACTGTGAGGGCCCGCGTTAAGCCCTCCACTGGCCGAGGCCTGTGAAGCATCTACCACGTCTTTCTCCACCCATCCATCCAGCTGCAATGACTTAAATGGCTTCTTAAAAAATCACAATGAGTGCTGCTGACCTCTAACATGCAGAGGTTGGAACTGTGTCGTTTTTCCCCCCATCACAAGGCACCCCAATGCGTTATGCGGCACCGTGACTGAGTCTTATTAAATTCTACGGAATTACGCCACCGTGTTTCACTATCTCCTCCCATAAGACCTCGAATCCTCCGTACCCTCGTTCCCGTGCGCCTCCAATAATGATTTGCGGCACGGCGGTGGAAATGAACGCCCCAATATTTTCATCGGTGTATCGCATTATTGTATTATGGATTCCCCGGCGGAGGCTCACTCAGCGGCCCGTGATCGCCGGCACTCCATCATCCCTCCCTCCTGTTCTCACAAGTCACGGCCAGCCACGGCGTTGTTATAACTTTTTGTTGTTCATGTCAGTGATGGATGTCTGTGTTATAAGCCTGAGGGGGTGGCGCTGTGTCACTGTGCGTGAGGCGCCTGCTCGTAAGGCTGCCAGGCGACCCGCGGCCCCTGGTGCTGCGTGGAGGCATGCAGTTAGCAAGTTCAGAAGAGCAGTCAACATGAAAATATCGATAGAAGATAGAAAGAGAGGCAACATGGCGGCGGAATCTAAGAGGTAGAAGACTATCAGTATGAGGAGGAGAGCTGATGAGACAAAGAGCCTTTGACTCCACTCTGTCAAGGATAGCTGTGTGAGTGGAGCCCCCCCACACATGAGATGCATACTCCATACGAGGGCGGACAAGGCCCCTGTAAATGGATAGCAACTGTGCGGGGGAGAAGAACTGGCGGAGACGGTACAGAACGCCCAGCCTCGAGGAAGCTGATTTAGTAAGAGATGAGATATGAAGTTTCCAGTTGAGATTTTGAGTTAAGGATAGACCGAGGATGTTTAGTGTTGAAGAAGGTGATAGCTGAGTGCTGTCAAAGAATAGGGGATAGTTGTTTGGAAGATTGTGTCGAGTGGATTGGTGGAGAAACTGTGTTTTTGAGGCGTTGAAGGACACCAGGTTCCTCTTGCCCCAATCGGAAATAATAGTAAGGTCTGAGGCTAAGCGTTCTGTTGCCTCCAGCCTTGAATCGTTAACTTCCTGTAGGGTGGGTCTGCTATTAAAAGAAGTTCAGTAATGCAGAGTGGAGTCATCGGCGTGAGAATGGATAGGACACATCATCAATCAAAGATCATTAATGAACAACAGAAAGAGAGTGGGAGATAGGGCAGAACCCTGTGGGACACCACTGTTAATAGGTTTAGCGGAAGAACAGTGACCGTCTACCACAGCAGGAATAGAACGGTCAGAAAGGAAACTGGAGATAAAGGTACAGAGAGAAGGATAGAAACCGTAGGAGGATAGTTTGGAAAGCAAAGATCTGTGCCAGCCCCTATCAAAAGCTTTTGATAAGTCCAGCGCAATAGCAAAGGTTTCACCGAAACGGCTAAGAGAGGATGACCAAGAGTCAGTTAGGAAGGCAAGGAGATCACCAGTAGAACGCCCCTTGCGGAACCCATACTGGCGATCAGATAGAAGGTCAGAAGTGGAAAGATGCTTTTGAATCTTCCGGTTAAGGATTGATTCAAAAGCTTGAGATAGACAAGAAAGTAAAGTAATAGGACGGTAGTTTGAGGGATTGGAACGGTCACCCTTCTTAGGCACAGGCTGTATGAAGGCGTACTTCCAGCAGGAAGGAAAGGTAGATGTTGACAGGCAGAGGCGACAGAGTTTGACCAGGCAGGGTGACAGCACGGAGGCACAGTTTTTAAGGACAATGGGAGGCACTCCATCAGTTTTTGTTGCTAGTGCCCGTTTTTCTGTGATGGTAGTAGGGATAACGGTAGTCCTTTCCCTTTTCTATTTTATTCTTTATTTCATTCTTCCTCTCTCACTAATTACCTTTCCTCCATGGTGCCAAAATTATGCACCGAAAAACACGGACAGAACTTAAACCTGACGTCCACCCATTATTAACACATTACCTCAACTAATGTAATTTCGATACGCATTCACCGTGTGTGTGTGTGTGTGTGTGTGTGTGTGTGTGTGTGTGTGTGTGTGTGTGTGTGTGTGTGTGTGTGTGTGTGTGTGTGTGTCTGTCTGTCTGTCTGTCTGTCTATCTCTGTGTGTGTGTGTGTGTGTGTGTGTGTGTGTGTGTGTGTGTGTGTGTGTGTGTGTCCCAGCTGAATGAGACAAACCAGCCATCAGAAACTTGTCGGGCGCCACGCAATGCCTGAAGCCTCCCCGCGTGAAGGTCAGTGCTCGAGGGCGCGGGACTTCGGCGAAGCAAAAGTTTCTGCCTCGGCGGAATGGAAAAATATCCCCAGCGACCCAAATGGCCCCGAGACCTTGTGATGGAAACTGATACGACGGAAAAAAAAGGCAATATTGAGGCGATACAACATGATGGTGATGTGAAGATGAAATGGCGGCTATTCTGAAGAAAAAATAATGTGATGAAGGTGCCGAGCCTAAGAATTTAAACAATGAAAATGGGCCAATTGCATTTCATTTTGTGTTTGTGTTTGCTTGTTAATATTCAAGTGTGTGTGTGTGCGTGTGTGTCTGTGTGTGTGTGTGTGTGTGTGTGTGTGTGTGTGTGTGTGTGTGTGTGTGTGTGTGTGTGTGTATGTATGTGTCGTGATAATTATTGCCGTGCTAAGCTAACTCATTCAGCGCGTAACAGTGAAAACCAGGTCATTGTATTTCGCTATTTGTTCATTTGTCATCGCCCGCTCATACATTTTTCAATCCCTTCATCAGGCCAAAGCTCCGTTGTGGATAATGGAGGCTGCTATTAAAGCCTTTAGTTATCCAGCGCCGCTTTTGTAAATCTATCTACGCCAAGTGTATTAAAAAAAATGTTGGAGTAATTAATTTATTATGTAATGTAAATAAGAGTTATAGCAGTTCTGATTCATGGAGAGAGAGAGAGAGAGAGAGAGAGAGAGAGAGAGAGAGAGAGAGAGAGAGAGAGAGAGAGAGAGAGAGAGAGAGAGAGAGAGAGAGAGAGAGAGAGAGAGAGAGAGAGAGAGAGAGAGAGAGAGAGAGAGAGAAGTGGCATATCGGCTGACCCGTCACGTGGAGACACTCAAATATTTGTGAACTTCAGATCCTCAAGTATCTCGCGTGAACCCAGAGAGGAGACAGAAGAGGCAGGACGCTAGAAAACACAGCCCCTACCCCTGCCTCACCCTGCCCCCCTCAACGCTCTTCATCTTGCTCCTCTACACCTCGCTCCTCTCTTAACAAACCGTCTTGCTCCTCTTCTCTCTGCTCTTCTCTCATCTTCTCTCATCAAAACCTAACCTTGCTCCTCTTCTCCCTGCTCCTCTCTTCTCTTCTCTCGTCTTCTTTCTTTTCAAAACTTCAACTTGCTCCTCTCCACTTTTATTCTCGTCTCCTCTCTTCTTTCTCCTTTTTATTTCTCTTCATCTTCTTTCCCTATCTCCTCCCCATCACTATTTTTTCTATCACCTGCTTTGCTTCTCGTTCCTTCTTCCTCATCTCCATTTAATCCACACTTCATTTACTTCTACTTTCCAATCCTTTCTCACTTTCACGTGTTTTCAGATCTCAAGACTAAACAATTTCCTATACCATTTTTCCGTTTTCCTTCCCCTCCTTTTTCCCTCTCTCTCTCTCTTTTTCAGAGTGAGCGCCGGTCACTAGTGGCGTCCTTCAGGGCTCGGTTCTTGGCCCACTGCTCTTCATTATTTACATCAACGACGTGTATGTTGGACTCAATAATCGCATTAGTAAATTTGCAGACGACACAAAGATTGGTAACTCGGTTCTCACTGACGAAGACAGGCAAAGCCTCCAAGAGGATTTGCACAAAATTTCAGCTTGGTCGGATAAATGGGAGATGCCCTTTAACGTAGACAAGTGCCAGGTCCTTCAAGTTGTAACAAAAAATAAGAAGTTCGATTACGAAATACGCGGCTTTAAACTCACAAGCGTTCAATGCGTAAAGGACCTGGGGGTCAAAATCACGTCAAACCTCAAATTCTCACATCAGTGCATCGATGCAGCAAATAAAGCGAACAGAATGTTGGGCTTCATTAAAAGCAACTTTTTATTCAAGAATAAAGATGTAATACTTCCGCTCTACAATAGTTTAGTCAGACACAACTTGGAATATGCGGTACAGTTTTGGTCTCCCCACCATGCAAAGGACATTGCTAGACTAGAAGGTGTTCAGCGTCGAGCAACATAAATGATCCCTTCCTTGCGCAACAAATCCTACGAAGAAAGGCTTTCCACCCTTAACATGTTCTCTCTTGAGAAACGTCGCCTCCGACGTCGAATGTTTTAAAATACTTAATGGTTTCACGAATGTAGACAGAACAAAATTGTTTATGATCGATGACACTTTGCGCACGAGGAACAATGGCATAAAACTCAAATGTAGACAAGTGAATTCAGACTGCGCCAAATTTTTCTTCAGCAACGTTGTAGTGCGAGAATGGAATAAGCTCCCACCGTCAGTGGTCCAGTGTAACACGATTGACTCCTTTAAAAACAAGCTCGACCGTCACTTCCTTGAACTTAATATTAACTAGAGTAGAAAAGCAACGTTTTGGAGCCTTCTGATTAATGTAAAATCACTTTGGTTTAAGGACAGACCACCTAGTCTGGACCATGGGGTCTGTGTGGTTTGATTTTCTATGTAATTCTATGTAATTCTCTCTCTCTCTCTCTCATTGTCTTTTATTCTTTCTATTATCTCTAAATCCTCCTTTCTCTTTATACTGTGCAGATCCTTCTCCTTTTGTTTTTATATTTTTTTTCGTTTTCCTTTCCTTCCATAATTCCTCACTCTATTTTTTTCCTCCGTTCTAAACAGTAACAATAATAGTGGTAATAATGATGATAATAATAATCATAATAATACTAATGAAAAAAAAATAAAAGTAATAATAGTAATGTTAGGAAGTTGTTTATATGTATTTCCCATCCCTCTTTCTCCTCCTCCTCCTCCTCCTCCTCCTCCTCCTCCTCCTCCTCCTCCTCCTCCTCCTCCTCCTCCTCCTCCTGTCCCCACACATTTTGCTCATCTCTTAAAGGATCCTACACTGTCGTACCCAACATCTTCCTCCATCTTTCTCCTTCTCTCCCTCCATCCCTCCCTCCCTTCCTCCCTCCCTCCCTTTCTCCTCCTCCCTTCCTCCTTCCTCTTCTTCTTCCGCCCTCCCTCCTCTCCCTCCTTCTTTCCTCCTCCCTTCCTCCTCCCTCCTCCTTTCCTCCTTCCTCTTTCCTTCCTCCCTTCCTCCTCCCTTCTCTCCTTCCTTCTCTCCTTCCTCCTCCCTCCCTCCATTTTTCCCAATAAGAAGTTGTCACTGACCGTCTGGAATGCGGCTTACAGGCTTGTTGGGGCCATTCTCTCTCTCTCTCTCTCTCTCTCTCTCTCTCTCTCTCTCTCTCTCTCTCTCTCTCTCAATTTCCTTTGGGTCGACAGTAGATAAGCTGGAAACAGGCAATGAAGAGGAGGAGGAGGAGGAGGGGGAGGAGGAAAAAGAAGAGAAAAGGAAGAGAAAAGGAAGAAAAAAAGAAGAGAAAAAGGAGAGAAAGAAGCAAAAGAAGAAGCAGAAGAAGAAGAAGAAGAAGAAGAAGAAGAAGAAGAAGAAGAAGAAGAAGAAGAAGAGCAGCATGGGAAGGGGGGGGGGGTGAGGGGCCAAGGGAGGATGAGAGGAGCTACATGGAACAAGTTAACTCAGTGGGGGCGAACACTAAAGCATTTTTAGCCGCAATAAGTGTCACGTACTGCCCTCTGGTTGGACTGAAATATACCCTAATATCAGATACTGGGAAAGGTATTAGTGCAAGGCGCGGGGTTAGGACGACAGTGAGGCAGCCAGAGTCAGGCGGGCTTGTAGGACTGTTGGGCAAACAAAGGAAGATATAGGGAGGCTGAAAGTGCTGGTTGCTCATGTTAGGTGGGTAAGGTTACTGCGTGAGGATTGTGTTAGGAGGGGAAGAAGGCAGACAGTGAGGCAGGCTTGTAGGGTTGTTGGGCAAGGCAAAGGAAGGCATACTTAGACTGAAAGTGGTTGATGTGTAGGTTAGGTGGGTAAGGATACTGCGTGAGGATCGGGGTTATTGAAGGAAGAAGGCAGACAGTGAGCAGGGATGGAGTATTCGTATTCGGTAATCGTATTCGAATACATTCGAATGCCGTATTTAGGTGTATTCGTACTCGTATTCGAATGATTACTGATCGAAATCAAAGTATTTTCATTCGTATTCGAATACAAGGGATAAATATTCGAATTCTGCGAATAATCTGACAAATACTTCAAAATTTATTATCAGAAATAACAGCCGTTGCTCCTTACAACTCCAGCCTCCTGGCCGGACGTGAGATCGTCGTGTATAGTATATACAAACTTATGAGTTCGTTTTACTGTTGCATGAATTTAGAACAGAGCTATGCACAGCTAGATCAAGAAGGTATTATTCAATGAAAAGTATTCATGAATGTTTCATGAATACTTTCAAGAAGTATTCGTATTTGTATTCGATTTCAAATCATTTCAGTGTTTTCGAATTCGTATTCGTATTCGTTAGAATTTGAAGTATTCGTATGCGAATACACAACTCTGGTATTCACTCCATCCCTGAGAGTGAGGCAGACTTGTAGGGCTTTTGAGAAAGCCGAAGGAAAGTGTGGGGATCTTAAAAAGTTGGGTAGGGTTGTTTATATTAGTCGGGTAATGGTAAAGTACTGGGCTCAGGGCTAAAGGGAGGAAAAGAACAATGAGAAGTCAGTTTAATCAATTCATCTGGGAAGTAAGGCTACTAAGAACACACACACACACACACACACACACACACACACTCCCTCACTCCCTCCCTCTCACACACACACACACACACACACACACACACACACACACACACACACACACACACACACACACACACCCTCCCTCCCTCCCTCCCACCCATCCACACACACACACACACACACACACACACACACACACACACACACACACACACACACACACACACACCCTCCCTCCCACCCACCCACCAACCCACAGACACGCACACATACACACACACACACATACACACGAGAGGAAATTTATGACAGTGGAGAACCAGCACCCAACGTCCATCACGGCTGCCTTACAGTATACTATTCCAAACAATAATATTACTCTCTCTCTTCACAAATACATCACCCTACCTCCCTCACAGAGTCAATAGCTCCCCCCCCCACCCCCCACAACGCATGGCTTCCACATCACTGGCTGGAAAATTAGGGAAAGTACACACGGACGGTTCGTGTCCTTATCAGCGGCGGTGCTCGCGGGAGGGGGAGAGGGGTGGCGCTGAAGGGACGAAGGAAAACGTTAACGATCGTGCCTCATTTCGGTGTCACAACAACGTTTACGCAGCACCCAGTCGAGCACAGCGTTGAATAATAATGAAATAGGAGTTGTATGATGTGACTCCTGCCCTGGCCCCTTCCCCCCCTTCCCTCGTGCCGCCGGAGTGTATAAAACAATAACGTGGGTTTTGACTTTAGAGAATCATTTATTGGTGTCCTAGTGTTTGTTCCATCATTCTTACGGCACTATTTTTTTGTTTCCAAGCTATGTTTTATCTATTTTTGGGGCGTATACTATGTACATTTTTTATAAACACCATAACCATCCTTTACACTCAGTGGTAACCAGAGAAATTAGAACTGATTCCAAACATGTTTTTAAGCTTAACGAAAACTCAATCTTTGTGACCCGAGCTAGAGCGAAAGTTAGGTACAGAGAGGTCAGTGGTCGTTGACTTGGTCCAACAAGAGACGCCTCGCTTACGACTCTTTGATCAACTAAATAGTCGAGGACGAGGCGAATTGTTTCCTCGGAGAACTGGGTTTGTGTCCTTAAGGCGCTTGATCCCTCTCCCTTTGAGCCGCCCCAACACGAGCATTCCTTAAGGTGCGCACTATGAGCCTCCGTTGTTCCCTGTTGGCATGGTGAGAGGAGGAGAATATAAAAGTTTACTTCTCTCTTTTATCACAGTAACAGCAACCTCCTTCGTTCCCATGCTTGTTTTCTTGTGTCTTTCGTATGTTTCTGGTATGTAGGGTTGTATAAAATACGTGTGTGTGTGTGTGTGTGTGTGTGTGTGTGTGTGTGTGTGTGTGTGTGTGTGTGTGTGTGTGTGTGTGTGTGCGCAGTCGCAAAAATCTAACCTACTTGTATCTAGGCTTATAAGTCCTTACCTTCAACATCTCACTCTTCCTGCATTCAACTAATCTATTTTGCATGTATAGACCTTCCCCTAGATGCCCAGAATCTCGTTTCGTGTGTGTGTGTGTGTGTGTGTGTGTGTGTGTGTGTGTGTGTGTGTGTGTGTGTGTGTGTGTGTTCTCATTTTTACATCAAACGTTAATCAGCTTCAAGAAACTCTTATATAATTTCACATCCCTAATTAGAGCACATCTTTCCTCTGTGTTCACCTGCGTTTACCGACTGAAGAACGTGTACGCGTCGTCAATCCGTCGTCAATCCATCGTCAATTCGTCGTCATTGGCAACATATGCACGTCCAGTTTTCCAATATGATTCTATCTATCTATATCTCTATCTAAATATTTATCTGTCTATCTAGCTAACTATCTGTCTATCAGTCTATCTATCTCTCAACTCCCCCGCGGCACTGCATCAGAGGGGGCATAACACCGAGCCTTCCTAACACAACACTGTCCCTTCCATCACCGCTCCCTCGCCCGCGTAAAAACAAGACCATCCATATATAGACTTATCTGACGTCCAGGCAGAGAGTAGCAGCGTTCCTAATGCATACTGATGGCCGCCTCTCCCTTCCATCAGCCAATATAAAAATTCCCCCGCGCGTATCGACCAATAATACACAGTTGTTGACTTCCAGGAGGAGTATTAGAGGAAAGTCTGAGAAGGGGAGGGAAGAGAGCTCACGTCGGCGAATAAGTATTGTAGTTCGAAGAGAATGGTAGTGAAGGGCTAAGTAAGGAAGAAGACGGTAAAATAAAGTAAAGATGGAAAGAAACAAGGAAGAGGTAGAAAGAAGCTAAGTAAGGAAAAAAACGGAAGACAAGAGAGAAGGCTAACATAAATTTAAGGAAAAGAAGACACTTGAGTGGTAGAGGAAAACCAAGCAAGAAAGGAGAAAAGATGGAAGAGAAAACCAACACTAAAGTAAAGTAAAAAAAAAGAAAAAAAAAAGACAAGGACACAGAGAGGAAAAAAGAAACTGGTGGTGTAGGGGGCCGTTGGGGGGGGAGGGGGGGAGGGTAGGAGGAGAGTCTCGAGAATGAGGTATGGAAAAGAAAAGGGGTGGAGAGAGAGGATAATAAAAGGAATATGGGGAGAGGCTTTATCAAGAGTGACAGAGATAATGAGAGGAGGGAAGGGGGAGGGGAGAGGAAGGGGAAAAGGGAAACACAATAAGGAATGAGCAGAGAGAGAGAGAGAGAGAGAGAGAGAGAGAGAGAGAGAGAGAGAGAGAGAGAGAGAGAGAGAGAGAGAGAGAGAGAGAGAGAGAGAGAGAGAGAGAGAGAGAGAGAGAGAGAGAGAGAGAGAGAGAGAGAGAGAGAGAGAGAGAGAGAGAGAGAGATTTTTTTTACATAGAAAATCAGACCACACAGACCCCATGGTCCAGACTAGGTGGTCTGTCCTTAAACCTAAGTGATTTTACATTAATCAGAAGGCTCCTAAACGTTGCATTTCTACTCTAGTTGATATTAAGTTGAAGGAAGTGACGGTCGAGCTTATTTTGAAGGAGTCAATCGTGTTACACTGGACCACTGACGGTGGAAGCTTATTCATTCTCGGACTACAACGTTGGTGAAGAAAAATTTAGTGCAGTCTGAATTTACTTGTCTACATTTGAGTTTTACGCCATTGTTCCTCGTGCGCAAAGTGTCATCGATCATAAACAATGTTGATCTGTCTACATTCGTGAAACCATTAAGTATTTTAAAACATTCGATCAGTTTTCCTCGGAGGCGACGTTTCTCAAGAGAGAACATATTAAGGGTAGAAAGCTTTTCTTCGTAGGATTTGTTGCGCAAGGAAGGGATCATTTTCGTTGCCCGACGCTGAACACCTTCTAATTTAGCAATATCCTTTGCATGGTGGGGAGACTAAAACTGTACCGCATATTCCAAGAGGGGTCTGACTAAACTATTGTAGAGCGGGAGTATTACATCTTTATTCTTGAATAAAAAGTTTCTTTTAATGAAGCCCAACATTCTGTTCGCTTTATTTGCTGCAACGATGCATTGCTGTGAGAATTTGAGGTTTGACGCGATTTTGATCCCCAAGTCCTTGACGCATTGAACGCTTTTGAGTTTAACGCCGTGCATTTCGTAATCGAACTTCTTATTCCTCGTTCCAACTTGAAGGACCTGGCACTTGCTTACGTTAAAGGGTATCTCCCATCTATCCGACCAAGCTGAAATTTTGTGCAAATCCTCTTGGAGGCTTTGCCTGTCTTCGTCAGTGAGGACCGAGTTACCAATCTTTGTGTCGTCGCCAAATTTACTAATGCGAATATTGAGTCCAACATCCACGTCATTGATGTAAATAATGAAGAGCACTGGGCCAAGAACCGAGCCCTGAGGGACGCCACTAGTGGTCGGCGCCCACTGAGTTAAATCCGTCAATCACTACTCTTTGTTGTCTGTTGCTCAACCAATTCGCGATCCATTGGTGTACTTGACCGTCAATACCTATTTGCTTTAATTTGTAAAGTAATTTATGATGTGGGACTTTATCAAACGCTTTCTGGAAATCAAGATAGACTACGTCCACTGATTTGTTTACGTCATAAACAGTGAAGAGGTCGTTATAAAAGGTCAATAGGTTTGATAGGCAGGATCTTTTGTTACGGAAGCCGTGTTGTGAGTTCCCAATTAATGAGTGGCTTTCGAGGTAACTCACAATTTTGTCTCTAATTATGCCCTCAAGTAGCTTACCTACAACCGAAGTTAGACTAATGGGCCTGTAATTACCTGGTACTTTTTTGTCTCCTTTCTTAAAAATCGGTGTCACGTTAGCCTTTTTCCAATCTGAAGGGACGATGCCTTGTCGCAAGGACATATTGAAAACGGTTGTGAGGGAGGAGAGTATTTCGCTCTGTTTCTTTCAGCAGAGTTGGATATACTTTGTCAGGTCCAGGACTTTTATTTGTTTTAAGTGATTTGAGGGCTTTAAGGACTTCATCAGGTTTTATTTCAAACTTAGGCAATGCATGCTCGGGATTTACATTAGTACTGGTGTTGGTGGTAGTGGTGGGAGGACTGTTATTATTAAACACCGAGGAAAAATAATTGTTTAATAGGTTTGCAACGTGTTGGCTGTCAGTCACTAGTGCACCGTCGCTATTTGTTAAGGGTCCAATTCCACTTCTGATTGCCTTTCTGTTGTTTATGTACCTGAAGAAGGATTTCGGATTATTTTTACAGTTGGCTGCAATATTTTCTTCATATCTACGCTTTGCCTGACGCACTAATCTGTTTACTCGTCGCCTGGCATCATTGTAGAGTCTAATGTTTTCGGGCGTGCTTTGTTCTTTCTTTAACCTGTAAAACAATTTTCTCTCCTTGACTGAGTGTTTAATTTCGCTATTAAACCAAGGTGGGCTTTTATTGGTGTTAATTCGCTTCTCGCACAAGGGGACAAATGTGTCCTACTGAGTGAGTAAAGAGAGAGAGAGAGAGAGAGAGAGAGAGAGAGAGAGAGAGAGAGAGAGAGAGAGAGAGAGAGAGAGAGAGAGAGAGAGAGAGAGAGAGAGAGAGAGAGAGAGAGAGAGAGAGAGAGAGAGAGAGAGAATTACATAGGATTACATAGAAAATCAGCCCACACAGACCCCATGGTCCAGACTAGGTGGTCTGTCCTTAAACCTAAGTGATTTTACATTAATCAGATGACTCCAAACGGTGCTTTTCTACTCTAGTTAATATTAAGTTCAAGGAAGTGACGGTCGAGCTTGTTTTTAAAGGAGTCAATCGTGTTACACTGGACCACTGATGGTGGGAGCTTATTCCATTCTCTACAACTACAACGTTGGTGAAGAAAAATTTGGTGCAGTCTGAATTTACTTGTCTACATTTCAGTTTTATGCCATTGTTCCTCGTTCGCAAAGTGTCATCGATCATAAACAATTTTGTTCTGTCTACATTCGTGTAACCATTAAGTATTTTAAAACATTCGATCAGTTTTCCTCGGAGGCGACGTTTCTCAAGAGAGAACATGTTAAGGGTGGAAAGCCTTTCTTCGTAGGATTTGTTGCGCAAGGAAGGGATCATTTTTGTTGCTCGACGCTGAACTCATTGTTTAGCAATGTCCTTTGCATGGTGGGGAGACCAAAACTGTACCGCATATTCCAAGTGGGGTCTGACTAAACTATTGTAGAGCGGAAGTATTACATCTTTATTCTTAAATAAAAAGTTTCTTTTAATGAAGCCCAGCATTCTGTTCGCTTTATTTGCTGCATCGATGCATTGATGTGAGAATTTGAGGTTTGACGCGATTTTGACCCCCAGGTCCTTAACGCATTGAACGCTTGTGAGTTCAACGCCGCGCATTTCGTAATCGAACTTCTTATTTTTTTGTTCCAACTTGAAGGATATATATATATATATATATATATATATATATATATATATAGAGAGAGAGAGAGAGAGAGAGAGAGAGAGAGAGAGAGAGAGAGAGAGAGAGAGAGAGAGAGAGAGAGAGAGAGAGAGAGAGAGAGAGAGAGAGAGAGAGAGAGAGAGAGAGAGAGAGAGAGAGAGAGAGAGAGAGAGAGAGAGAGAGAGAGAAAAAACTGAATCATGCAAAACGAATGAATAGCCAATGAAGAGATCGAGAAGGAAGGTGGAGGAGGAGGAGGAGGAGGAGGAGGAGGAGGAGGAGGAGAGGCGGGGAGAGGAGGAGGCTGAAAGTCAAAATAATTGACAAGGCGAAAGAAAGACAAGCAATTCTATTTCACACACAGAGCGACAAACGAGGAGTGGAAGGACAGACAGACAGACAAGCGAAGTGACGCGTATGAAACCATGAAATCGAAACTCGTATATGTTACACACGATTTATGGAAGCAGTCTTATAGTAAAAAAAATAGTATAGAATAAAGGAGAAAATAGGAATGAACAGTATAGAGGTCAGATTGGCACACTACATTTTAACATCTGTGTAGTCTGTTATATCGGGCTGTATTCTCAAACACGTCGCCGCTCACACACTCACATTTGATAAGGCTTTGGTAGAGACTATGTTATTATTTCCATGGGTAGTTTTATGATCCTATAGTTTTATAAAGGTTCTGCGCCATGAATTGAAAAAAAAAAAAAAAAAAAAAATGTCTGTGCTCACACACCCACTTTTGATAAGGCTTTGGTTTTTTTTTTTTTTTTTTTTTTTTTTTTTACATTGCAGCCTATTGCGCCGGTAGGCTTCTTCCGGTGGATCCTGATGGTCGGTCCAAGGCTTCTTTCCGGTAGGTCCTGATGGTCGGCCCAGCCCGTTCTGGCGCAGGCGAGTGTTTATAGTGGCGCCATCTTGCATTGGCTCATGCTGCCCTCCCAGAGCTCATCTTTGATCCTAGAATCTAGAGTCCGGGTTGATAGGTGGTCTTCTGGACAGCATGTGGGTAGTTTTAAGCCACTCGGCGGCGGCTGAAAAATCCCAGCTTGGTGGCACCGGGCGGGGATTGAACTCGCGTCCTCCTGAACACGAGGCCGTTACTTTGACGACTCAGCCACCGCCTCCCCCTCCGGCTGTGTTATTATTTCCATGGGTAGTTTTATGAGCCTAGGATATAGTTTTACAAAGGTTCTGCGCCATGAATTGAAAAAAAAAACCACTCACGAAAACCTGACTAATCTCCCTTGTGGCCTTGGCAAATAGTTGTTGTGAAAGACGAAAGTTCCTGATAATGTAGACGTTATAAACCCACATATGATAAGCTTTTCGTAAAGGTTGTGTTAGTGTTTCCATGGGTAGTTTTTTGAGCCTAGTAATAATTTGGCAAGGCTTCTGCACCATAATTGTAAAAAAAAAAAAATAACACGAGTAGCCTAACTAATGTTCTTTATGACCTTGTGGAACAATTGTTTTGAGAGCGGAAAGTGTCTGAGAATATGGACCATAAAGTTAGCACGCACAAAGAGCACTGGAGGCGTAAATATATATGACCGTAGCTTGCATTATTCCCTTCAGTCAACTCGTAAAACAACAGAAGAGTGTTACATTTTGAATCGTCTTTTTGAGCCTGAAACGGTGGGTAGCTCAAATGTGTGTGTGTGTGTGTGTGTGTGTGTGTGTGTGTGTGTGTGTGTGTGTGTGTGTGTGTAGGGGCTGCACGCATACATTCATTATTATTCACTAGGGTGGAGTCAGAATCTGTATATTTTTCTAACCCTCTCTCACTCGCTCGCTGCCTTTCACTCCCCGCTTCCCGTTACCGCAGCGCTGCCTCCATCAATGACTTCCTGCCCCAGCCACGCACGCCGCTCTGTTCATTCCACTAATTACAGCTAATGAGCGACGCCCCGCCTGCATTACCTGCTTGCCAACTCGCCTTCATTGCTAGACTATTAGCCATGATGCGCATTATTTTATGGGCGTTATAGATCTTCTGTTGTTATCTGTCGTTATTTGGTCTTCTATAACAATTCGTCACGTTCCTGGGCAACTTTTAAAATCTACACACTGATTTTGTTCCATTTTTCACTATTCTTCATCCTTCGTTTCGTCCTTATCTCTCCTTTATTTATTCTCCTCCACCTCGTTATCTTCTGTTATCTGTCGTTATTTGGTCTTTTGTAACAATTCGTCACGTTTTTGTTCAACTTTTAAAATCTAGACACTGTGATTTTGTTCCATTTTTCACTATTCTTTATCCTTCGTTTTGTCCTTATCTCTCCTTCATTTGTTCTCCTCCACCTCGTTATCTTCTGTTATCCGTCGTTATTTGGTCTCCTATAACAATTCGTCACATTCCTGGTCAACTTTTAAAATCTAGACACTGTGATTTTGTTCCATTTTTTCACTATTTTTCATCCTTTTTTTCGTCCTTATCTCTCCTCCTTTATTTATTCTCCTTCACTTCATTACCTTTTTGTTATCCGTCGTTGTTTGGTCTTTTATAACAGTTCGTTTCGTTCTTGGTCAGCTTATGAAATCTGGTGTTGTGGTTGTGTTCCTCTTTTCACCTTCTTTATTCCTCTCTCATTTTGTCCTGTCTATCCTCCTCCTCCATTTATCATCTACTATCCCCATACCTTTTATTTTTTTATCGTAAGCGTTTGTTCCTCCCATTATTCGTGTATCTATATTTTTTTCTCAGTTTTCCTTACCTCCGTATTCTCCAATTATTTATCTCTCTGAATTCCCTGAGCTACCTACATGAACGCTCAACCTTTCCCTTCGTCAGGTCTTGTCTTCAGCCCTTCGGTTCCTCACTTTCCTCTTCCCTCTATCCTTGCATGGCCAGGAACGAGACTCAGGCCGCGTCTTAAACTGGAGATATTGTTGGCAGTGTTCTTTTTTATTTGAAGGAATAAAAAGAACATTTGTTTTTCCTAATCTTCGGTTCGTCTCAAGTTATGCGTGTAAGAAAAGAAAAAAAATGACAGACGGGACATAGAATAGATTGTTGACAGTGTTCTTTTTTATCTGAAGGAATAAAAGGAATATTTGTTTTTCCTAATCTTTGGTTCGTCTCAAGTTACGCGTGTAAGCAAAAAACATTGACAGACAGACGCATCGAGCGGCAGATATCTGGAAACGAGAAGGGGCGAGATAAAAGGAAGGACAGAGCGAATAGCCGGTGGGAGGGAAAGTGAAAACGTGGAGAAAGAACGCGTGTAACTGAACTTTGCTTGCACTGAGAACGAAAAGCGACGTGGTTATAAAAGAGGTCTACGTGTAAATGTTCTCCGGTTGTATTCGACAGAGAGGGGAAAAGAAGACCAAAAAGAAAGTACGGTAGAGGAAAGATCTGAATTTACTTTTGCAGAGCTGTCTTTCCAAATCTGTGTTCCTGCAAAATTACACACAGAAGCAAGAATCGTTTAGCAAGGGCATGATAATTGGCGTCGAGGAGGTAGTGTAGCTGAAGACCTACACACAAGTTTGTACCCACAATAACAGCTTCTATTAACGAATTTGCAACACGACCTATTAGGAAGGGAGTGCGCATGCATTGTCCATCCATGCCTACGCTCGCCATTATGCAGCCCCTTCCATCTCCCAACAAAGAGACGTAAAGCGTGGAAGAAAGTATGCTAAACAGGATAACAAAGAAGAGAAAAAAAAGGAAAGAAGAAACGTGCTGAGAATCAGGAAGAAATGGGGAAAGGAAGGAAGGAGAGAAAGACAGATGGAGAGGTACAGAGAAAAAGAAACGATGCAAAGCAGAAGAACAAAGGAAAGAAAGAAATCGAGGAAAGAATAGACTTTGAGCGAGAGGAAGAAGCAGGAAGAAATGGAGGAACGAAGGAAGGGAAAAACAAGAAGGAATTAAGCAAAGCAGGAGGACAGCAAAGGAGAGAGAATGTGTAGAATGGCAACTTGGAGAGAGAAGAAGAAGCAGGAAGAAATGGAAAAAGGAAGGAAGGAAGATATAAGAAAGACAAAGGGGAAGGCTGGCAGGCAGGCAGACAGGCAGGCAGGAGACGGGCGGTATACGGTGCACCTAACTCACCGCCCACTCAGGACAAAACAACCTGGGAAAAACATGGCCTTGGAGAGAGCCATTCCGCCTCAGACCCTTGCTTTCCAGGCTAATGAACAGGGCAGTGATGATAATAACGAAAAGAGTAATAATAGTAATAGTACTTCATGTTAATAATAATAATAATACACAATAATAATAATAATAATAATACACACATAATAATAATAATATTAATAATAATAAATAATAATTAATTAATTATTATTATTATTAATGTCATTAATTCATCGTAACTGACACGCAGTCCCACCCATTGCACTAATAATTTTAAAGCTGTAGAGAGTTAATATTTCTCTCATTTTTTGTATATACTTTTTCGTCTCCACGTAGCCTTTTCACTTACCACTTCATTTTTTTTCCATTTTTCAACAGGTGCTTTGAATGTATATATTATAGGGCTTTTTTTTTTACCTTTCAATTAACCATTTTTTACCCATTTATTGACTTTTGTTTATTATGCGTATGATGTTTTTTCGTCTCTTTTTTTTCTTCCCTCCGCCGCCGTGTGCGTTATTCGGGCGGAAGATTGAGACACACACACACACACACACACACACACACACACACACACACACACACACACACACACACACACACACACACACACACACACACACACACACACTCAAGACATTAGCAATGACACCACATTGGACTTGAGCTGATAAACCCATGTACGTGTGTGTGTGTGTGTGTGTGTGTGTGTGTGTGTGTGTGTGTCTGTGTGTATGTGTGTGTGTGTGCGTGTTCCTGTTTGTCTGTCTGTCCGAATTTTTTTTTTTATGTTTTGTTTTCTTAGATTTTTGGATTCTCTCTCTCTCTCTCTCTCGGTCCTCTAAATTACAATAGTTTGACGTATTCTTGTTCGTCCACTCCCTTTCCACTCGCCGCCGCCTCCACACACCTGGTGCTCGAAGGGCGGAATTCAACATGAAGCTCCCATTACGGTGAAGAGGAGGCGTAGGAGGAGGAGGAGGAGGAGGAGGAGGAGGTAAAGGATATGGTGGTGATGGTGATGATGATAACTGAAGGAGAGGTTGTGATTGGAGGAGAAAAAGAAGAGAGAATCGAGAGAGAGAGAGAGAGAGAGAGAGAGAGAGAGAGAGAGAGAGAGAGAGAGAGAGAGAGAGAGAGAGAGAGAGAGAGAGAGAGAGAGAGAGAGAGAGAGAGAGAGAGAGAGAGAGAGAGAGAGAGAGAGAGAGAGAGAGAGAAAGAGCGTGCGCTTGCAGTTGGCATCCTCAAGACTCCAATAAATCTCCCATCGGAAAGAACCTTAAAGAAGTCATGAAGTCGCGTCACAGTGGACCTTTTTTTTCAGGGAGACAGACTGACAGACTGACAGACAGAGGCGAACAGATACACCGACAGACGAAAGGACGGACAAATGCAGAGTGATAAAGAAAGGGCAGCGAGACAAAGATAGATGTGTGAAAGAAATACAGACAGTTGAAAAGGATAAAAATGAAGGCAGACGCATACAGACAAACAGATAGACAGATAGATTGCCAGACAGATAAACAGACATAAATAGACAGGACAGGAGATAAGAATAGACATAAAAACAGACTAATAGATGGACAGACATGCAGACAGTTAGATGGAAAGAGAGAAACAGACAAATAGACAGACATTAGACAGATATACAGACGTAGATACAGACAGATAAACAGACAGAAAGAAAGACAAACAACAACAACAAAAATTAGGAGGAAGGAAGAATATGTTTGATATGCTAGGTCAAGGAAAACTAACACCACCACCACCACCACCACCACCATCAACAACAACAACAACAACAACAACAACAACGACAACAGCAATAACTAAACCCCCTCACCCCTCCCTCATTACTCCCCATCCATATTTCCCCTCCCTTTCCTCTCCTCCCATATCCTCCTCCCCCACTCCGTCCCCCCCCCCCTCACCTTCCCATTCATCTTCCCTATACATCAATACACTCATTACTTCCTTCCCTTTTTCCTCCTACAACCCTTATCACATTATTTTTTTTCCACTTCGTCTTTCTACTTTTTCCTCTTCCTCTTCCTCCTCTTTATTTCTGCTATTGCATGTCTTCCTCTTGTTTCTCATTTGTTTTCCCTTATTATTATTCGATGTTTTCTCCTTCTGTTCTTTCTTGTCTCGCTTTCTCCTCTTGTTTCTGCTCCTCTTCCTCCTTTTTTCTGCTTATGCATCTCTCACTCCTGCTGATTTGTTTCTTCCTCCTCCTCCTTTTCCTCTTTATACTCATCCTTCAACTAATAATCTCTCTCCTTCTTCTGCTCCTTCTCTTATCTCGTATTATACACTCTTTTCATCTTTTATATATTATTTTGCTTCTGAGATTCTTCCTCCTCCTGTTCCTCTTTCTCCACTCCTCGTATTCTCTCTCTCTCTTCTCTCTCTCTTTTTTTTTCCTTCGTGATGCGCTTCCTCATCTTACTCCTACTTCTCCTGAACTTATTATCGATCACCTTCTTCTGCATTCCTATCTCTTTATCATTTACTTCTCTCCTCCCTCCACCTCTCTTCTCTCCTCCTGCTCCTCTTCTTCACCCTACTCCTACTTCTCCTCCTTAACTCATTATCCTTCGTCTTCTTTCTCCTCGTATGCTTTTCCTTCCCTCCTCCGCAACCTCCTCCTCCTCCTCCTCCTCCTCCTCTTCTTTCTCCTTATTCTTCACCACAAACACCTTCCCTTCTTTCACAACAAAACCGACACCTCACTGCTCAGCCTCCTCCTCCTCCTCCTCCTCCTCCTCCTCCTCCTCCTCCAAGCTCTAGTGTTGCAGAAAAATAGACACCCACAGAAGTGACACAATGTCTCGCGCTTGGCTAACCTTTTATTGAGAGAGAGAGAGAGAGAGAGAGAGAGAGAGAGAGAGAGAGAGAGAGAGAGAGAGAGAGAGAGAGAGAGAGAGAGAGAGAGAGAGAGAGAGAGAGAGACGGTGAAGGGGGAGGCCGATGCTAATATTTTTCTGAGCATTACTTTTTTATAGTGGATATCGAACGTAGTAAGAGGAGGAGGCGGCAGAGGAAGAGGAGGAGGAGAAGGAGGAGAAGGAGGAGGAGGAAAAGGAGACACAAAAAAGAAAGAAGGGAAGAAAACAGGAAAGGGGAGGGACGAGGAGGCGGAGGTGGACGAGGAGGAGGAGGAGGAGGAGGAGGAGGAGGAGGAGGAGGGCAGGAAAGCAAATGAAAAAGTTGATTTTTTTATCATGCCTGAGGGAGGAGGAGGAGAGGAGGAGTCGGAGGAGAAGGAGGAGGAGGAGGAGGAGGAGAAGAAAAAGCGGGAGGTAAAGGACAAAGACTACTACGACGACGAAGAAAAAACTACAAAAAGAAAAAAAATCAATAAACGAAAGCAAAATAAAAGTCAGGAAATGTCAAACCAGAACAGGAACCAAACAGCAGACAGCATAATGAAGTCTCCCAAACATCGATCGGAGGTAATATATTTCCTCCTCTGTATTCATTCTTTCCTTATGAGCTACTTTCCTCTCTCTCTCTCTCTCTCTCTCTCTCTCTCTCTCAATCAGTCCGGCTAAACAATCACATATCACCCAAATCCTTAATAACACATGGAGTCCCACAAGGCTCTATCCTTGGCCCTATTCTTTTTACTATTTTTGTTAATGATATCTCAGATCACATCAGCGACTGTATACTGGTTCAGTACGTAGATGACACACGGTTTATCCACAGAGACAACATTAATAACATAGACCAGCTAATAACCAGAGCTAAAGTAACACTGTCGAATGCCAAGACTTACTTCCTAAAAAGTGGCCTTTTGTTGAATTCTAACAAAACCCAATTTATATTTATCGGCACACGGCAACTGTTATCGAGCTTACCAGATGATATGACCATCAACTTTGACGGAAGTGATATACCAATAAGCAAACATGTTAAAATATTGGGTGTTTACTTTGACAAGTACATGACGTTCGACACACACATACATCAACTCAATAAAAAAGTAATAGGGGTTATAATGTTCATAAACAGAATTAAGGACATATTTGATAAGGACACCAGAGTGATTGTTATCAAGACACTAGTGTTAAGTCTAATCAATTACGGACTAAAAATATGGGGCAACACCAATGAGACCCTCATGCAGCGAGTGCAAAAACTGCAAAACTTCGCTGCCAAAGTTGCTGCTGGGGGCTACAAAAGACGCGACCGTGCTACTCCTGTGTTACAAGAACTAAAGTGGATAAAGATGAAAGAAAAAGTGAAATTCGATCAGTGCATAATGGTGTATAAAGTGACCCATAAATATTATCCTGAGTGGCTACTAAACTTACCATATGTAACACAAATTAACGAACTTGTAGCGAGACAAAACGGAGACCTATTTATCCCAAGAGTGAGAACAGACAATGGTGCGCGGTCACTATTAGTAAGTGGACCAAGAGCATGGAACAAGCTCCTCCCTAATGTAAAAGAACTCCCGTCACTCACGAGCTTCAAGAAAGCCCTAACTATTCACGCTCTTCAAGGAGGCTTTTGCTAAAGAACGCGTGAAGGACATAATATACACTTATCACGTACATATGTATTATATCTAGTAAGTTCCTATATATGATATCCCATGTAAATATTTAGTATTAAGATAAAAGATTAGTTAAAGAAAGTCTTATATATGATATCTATATTACATGTAAAGTATTTAGTAATTAAGAGAAAAGCCATTGTACATTGTACTTTAATGGAATAAAGCATTCTGATTCTGATTCTGATTCTCTCTCTCTCTCTCTCTCTCCCCCCCCCCGCTTCTCCCTTCCTGGGCCTTGAACTTTCGAAGTGGTCCTTATGTCCTTTATGTTCTCCGAAACACAACCTTATTACTCCTCTTCCACCTCCTCCTCCTCCTCCTCCTCCTCTTTCTTCTTTTTCTTCGTCTTCATCATCATCATCATCAGCATCTTCTTCGTCTTCGTCTTCTTCTTTTTCTTCTGCTTCTTCTTCTTCTTTCTCTTTTTCTTCGTGCTCTTTTCCGTAATCGGCGTTATTCTACTTTTTCTTTTTTTCTTTTTTATATTATTCCTCTTACTCATATTCATTTTCGTGGCTATTATCGTCGTCTTCGTCCTTTTTTACCTACTCCATCTCCCCTTCCTCTCCCTCTTCTTTCTCCTCCTCCTCCTCCTCTTTCTCCTCCTCCTGTTTTTGTCACACTAGAAAGTCTAATTATGTCTAACCCATCTCCTCATATTCTTCATCATATACACTCAAGTACACACTCTCTCTCTCTCTCTCTCTCTCTGCTCCTCAAAGGCGCGCGCCTGGATAGTCGCCGGGGCGTGAATGGACATGAGGAAGCCAGTTTTTATGTCGACGTTATGAGACGCTACAAAGAACTCGGTCACAGCTCTTACTAAATCCTTACCTTGCCTCCCTCCTGCCTTCTTTCCCTTTTTTTCCCCTTCCGTTCCTCTCTTTTTCGTCTTTTTTCCCTTTCCCTAGCCCAGTCTCTTTCTCTCCTTCTCTCCTCTCTTCCTTTAATTTTCCCTCTCCCTTCTTTCTTCCCTCTCCCTAGCCCAGTCTCTCTTTACCTCTCTCCCTCTCTTTTCCTTTTAATTTTCTCTCTTCCTTGTTTCTTCCCTCTTCCTAGCTCCCACTTACTGTTTTCATCTTCCCTTTCCTCTCTTTCATCTTTTTTCCCTCTCCCTAGCCCACCCTCCCTCTTTCCTTCTCTCCCTCTCTTTTCCTTTTAATTTTCTCTCCCTTCTTTCTTCCCTCTTCCTAGCTCTCTCACTCACTGTTTTCTTCTTCATTTTCCTCTCTTCCCTTTTCCTTCCCTCTCCCTAGCCCAGTCTCTCTCTTTCTTTCTCTCTCTCTCTTTTCCTTTTAATTTTATCTCTTCCTTCTTTCTTCCTTCTTCCTAGCTCCGTCACTCACTGTTTTCTTCCCTTTCCTCTCTTCCCTCTTTCTTCCTTCTTCCTAGCCTTCCTTCCCTCACATCATCGTCTCTGGAATTCTACCGAGAGTCAATACGTTCGCCGGATACAACAACAGTAAAGCGTACGGCGTCAACACTAGTCTAAAGCAGTTATGCAACGATGAAGGCGTAGGGTTCGTGAACGCATGGCATCACTTCAACCAGCGCCCAGATTTGTTTTGGGAGGACGGACTCCACTTGAACGAGGTTGGTTCGGCGCGGCTAGGAAGGCTCCTGAACGATGCAGTTGAAAGCTTCTCGAAAAGCTATTAAAAAAACTGGAGGCGAGGGCAAGGCAAAGGCAACCCTTGATCAACCGAACCGTAGCGTCGATGCGGCTTGCAAGAAACTGTGTAACCAACGACGCCTCCGACAAGCGAACTCATTCAACACGACGCGGCCAAACCAGTAGTCACATTTCCATTTTGTACACAAATGCACGCAGTCTATTACCCAAAAAGGACGAAATTAGGGCGTATATTGCAACTGAGAAACCAGATGTGGTAGCCATCACAGAGACTTGGGCCAACTCTGCACATCTAGTATCTGAACTGTCATTTCCCGGGTACGAAAGCTTCCAAAAAAATCGAATGCACAAGAAAGGAGGAGGAGTAATTTGCTACGTAAAAAGTACGCTCCCTGCCATAAAAATAGACAAACAGGACGCAGAGAATTACGACTCCGTCTATGTGGAAATAACCGCGAATAATAAGAAACTTATAACACTTAAGACCGTATACAGTCATCCAAAACAACAGGCAGCAAACGACACTGCCCTGTACCGAGAGCTTCACTCTTTAACAAAAAGCTAAGAAGCAATAATAATCGGGGACTTTAATTGCCCTGACATTGACTGGGGACAATTGACTGGCGATCAAGAGGGCAATAGGCTTATAGAAATATTGGAGGATTCGTTCCTTACTCAAGGTGTACCTCAACCGACAAGAGAAAACAATCTGCTGGATCTGGTATTAGTAAGCGACCCCGACCTCATTCGCGACTGTGAAGTTGGTGAAAAAATTAATGGTTGCGATCACCACTTAATCCGTTTCAATGTCAACATAAGTCACAAATTCGTAGACAATCCGCCAGTGATACCAGACTACAAAAGCAAATTTCAACCTAGCCTGTGAGATGCTTCCCTCTGCGACCTGGGACCAACTTAACCAAACCGACAATACTGAACAATCGACAACATGTGGAACGACTTCAAAGATAAGCTTTCGGGAGTAGAAAAGGCTACAGTGCCTACGAAACCCAGTCGAGTAAATGGTGCCGTAGATCCACCGTGGATGACCAGAGAAATAAAAAGGGCGATAAACTTAAAAAAAAAAGGAATTATGACCTAATGAAAGAGAATGACACGGCCGAAGCCCGTACACAGTACCACACCAGCCTCAGAGCTTGTCGCACCCTTATTCGGAGTAGTTAATGCAACTACGAAATACAAATAGCGCGTGACATCAAGACAAACTCAAAAAATTCTTCACATACATCAGATCGAAAAAGAAAGTAAAATCAATATTGGTCCCCTGACAGACGAGACTGGAGCTGCAACTCAGGACAGTAAACAGATGGCCAGAATCCTCAACAGTAACTTCGCATCCGTATTCACAGTCGAGAACATCGAAACCATGCCTGAGAACCCTGACCTGCCGAGGGAATCACGCCCTGAAAATTGACTCAATATGCGACCAAGAAGTGAAAGAGTATTTGGATAAACTCGACACGAACAAGTCAACAGGACCTGACGGTTTGTCCCCATGGTTATTAAAAGAGCTTAAACAACAAATACTTCAACCACTCACTAACATATTCAACCAGTCTGTTCAATTGAAAAGGTCCCGGAAGACTGGAAGATGGCGAACGTAACACCAATTTTCAAAAAGGAGACAAAAGCGTTGCATTAAACTACAGGCCCATAAGTCTGACATCAGTGGCAGGAAAAATACTCGAAAAGATTATTAGAGACAAACTTGTTAAGTTTCTAGAAGACAATAATGTAATCTCCGACACCCAGCATGGCTTCAGAAACAAGCGCTCCTGCCTAACGAATTTATTAGACTTCTTCCAAGGTATATATAAGAACTGGGATGCCCACATCCCCAGTGATGTTATATACCTGGACTTTCAGAAAGCCTTCGACAAGGTACCGCACGAGCGACTCCTTAAGAAACTGCACTCGGCGGGCATTGAAGCCAATCTGATCGCGTGGATAAGAGATTGGCTCACCGACAGAAAACAACGAGTACTACTCAACGGACAGCCTTCCGATTGGCTTCCAGTCACTAGTGGAGTGCCTCAAGGGTCAGTGCTGGGACCCATTCTCTTCATCATATATATCAACGACCTCGAAGCAGGACTGAAATCCACAATATCGAAATTTGCTGATGACACTAAGGTGGGGGGAAAGGCCCTCACAAAGACCGACTGCGAAATCATTCAGAAAGACCTCAATCACATTATCGAATGGTCGGAAAAATGGCAAATGTCCTTTAATGTTGACAAATGCAAAGTCATGCACATTGGGTCCAGAAATAGTAACCACACATACATCATGAATGGGAGACCTCTGCAAGCGATGCAGGAGGAAAAGGATCTTGGAGTCACCATCAACAGTGACCTGAAACACGCGAATCACTGTAAAAAAGCATACAACAAAGCCAACACTATGCTCGGGTTCATAGCGAGGAACTTCGAGTGTAAAACGCCAGACGTGATGCTATCCTTGTATAATTCCATGGTAAGACCGCACCTCGAGTATGCAGTACAGTTCTGGTCTCCTAATTACAGAAAGGACATTGATTTACTGGAAAGGATTCAGCGACGCGCCACGAAAATGATACCAACCTTAAGGGCTCAACCGTACGAGGAACGACTCAAGCGACTCAATCTCTTTACATTAGAGAAAAGACGCCTACGAGGAGATATGATTCAAGTCTTCAAGTATCTGAAAAAATTCAATAACGTCGATTACTCCAATTTCTTTGAATTGCAAACCAACCTAAGAACTAGAAATAACGGTTTACCCATTCAGTCTAGTCGATGTAACACAGACATCGGAAGGAGTTTCTTTTCAAACCGAGTCATCCGTCACTGGAACAATCTTCCTTCAGAAGTAGTAAATGCGAATACTATCAACTCCTTCAAATATAGAATCGACCGTCACTTCGCTGCGTCGGGAGTAAACTGAATATTGAGTTGCTTTCATCTGCTCCTCAATATCGAGGTGCTTTCATCTACTCCTCAATGTCGAGGTGCTTTCATCTGCTCCCCAGGCCCCAGGCTGTCGAGCAGATTAAATCACCAAAGCGGGCAACCTCGTAATGAGCCAATAGGCTTTCTGTTGCCTGCGTTTCCATGTTTCCATGTTTCCATGTTTCTCGTCATCTCTCTTTTCCTCTTTCCTTCCTCTCTTCCTTCTTTCTAATCCTAGCCCAGCCTCCCTCTTGCTTTCCCCCCTTCTCTCTTTTCCTTTCCAATTTCCTCTTCCTTCTTTCTTTCCACTTCCTAGCCCCGCCTCCCTCATGCCTTCCCTCCCTCCCTCTTTTCCTCTCCCCTTCCTCTCTTTCTTTTTTCTTCCTTCTTCTTCCCCTTCATGCCTTACTTTCTTCATCCACTTTTCCCCTCGTATAGTTTTCCACACCATCAAACTCAATCCCGTTCCACCCGCCATTCCTTATAGTTGTTATCCCTTCAACCACACACTCCACATTTTATATTTCCTATTGCGATTAAGGGCAAAGTGACGGGCTTAGTGTGTGTGTGTGTGTGTGTGTGTGTGTGTGTGTGTGTGTGTGTGTGTGTGTGTGTGTGTGTGTCCTTCCCTCTTTTTATCCTGTCACTCCAGTTTCTTTTCGCACTTTATTTCTTCCCTTCCTTTCTTCTTCTCCTCCTCCTCCTCCTCCTCCTCCTCCTCCTCCTCCTCCTCCTCCTCCTCTTCCTCTTCCTCTTCCTCCTCCTCCTCCTCCTCCTCATTTCAGACTTGTCTTTCGAAAGTTTTAATCCCCTTCAAGATTGTATGGGCGAGAGATTGTCAATCTACTCATTAGAGGGATTAGTTTAGACTGAGGGTGATTAAGAAAGAAAGAGTGTGTGTGTGTGTGTGTGTGTGTGTGTGTGTGTGTGTGTGTGTGTGTGTGTGTTTCTATCCAGCTTGCGGGGAGAATACGAAAGAAACTGATCAGTCACAATCATCACCACCATCATCATCATCATCATCACCACCACCACCATCATCATCATCATCATCATCAGTCTATATAATTCCACTATATCCCCCAATCGTTTCTGTTCTTTCTAGTTACAAATTTATATGTACATTTTCCGTAGACTTCTTTATTTCGTCATACAATCGGCCTTCTCTTGGGTCTTTGTGTGTCATTCGTTTCCCAATTACGCTACGTTACTCTTTTTGTCCGCCCGTCATACGTGTGTCCTGACCATTGCCATTTCTGGTTTATAATCGTATTTTATTATGTCCTCTCCCTTTGTCTGTTATCATCCATTTGTAGCTGTTTTTTCCTTTTCCATCCATCCCAGCATCAATTTCTTCATCCCTCTTTGGACACCTCTGGTCCCGTCATATATGTGTCCTGATCATGGCCACTTCTTGTTTATAATCGTTTCTATTGTTATCTTTTGTTTGTTATCATCCATTTGCAGCTGTTTTTCTTCTCTTTCTTCTCCATCCATCCCAGAATCAATTTCTCCATCTCTCTCTGGACGCTTCTGAATTCCGTTTCCAGAGACTTAATCAATGGCCATGTCTCCGAAATATATGATTTCCTTCCGAATTTTTCTGATAACACGTGACGGCCAGCAAGTATGCATGATGTATTACTTGACGACAATACCATGACCACACCAGACATGATACAGAACTTGAGAATTGCAAAATACAATCGTAGTTTGCTCCGGGAGTCGTGCTGAGTGCTGACGTCACTCCTGCTGTTGTCGGGGTGTGACAGGTAAATACCTTTTAATTAGGAACTAATTAAACTCTTTGGTCCATACGATTTTTCTGGTCATAAAAAAAAACTAATTAGGTCTGCTCCTTCGAAAAGTAGCTTGAAAAAAATACGTGTTTTGATGTAGATGTGCGACTTTTTTTAAGCCCAGATATTGGAGAATTTTGATTTTGAGACAAAGTTGTGACTTTTCTCCCTCCCTATCTATGCATCACGCCCAACAGCCCTGTTCATTTATCTACCCCGCTATATTCATTCGTGCACGTATCCCTTCATATTAATTTATGCATCACGATATAGTCATTCTTATATCCCTTATGATTCATCAATTTTTTCAACTATAACCATTTATCTATCCAGCTATATTTATCTACATATGTAAGTGTACCTCTATATTTATTTATGTATTACGCTAAAGCCATTTCTGTAAAAATTATAAATATCATTCATTTATCTAACTATGTCGTGCTACATGTCTATACTATCCCACCTACTGTACCAACTAACTATGAATGAACTCCGCTAAATTCAATTGTGTATCTCTCTATCCATTTATGTATCACGCTCAAGACACTCATAAGTAGAGAGTCTCCGAACACGGGGCTAATTTGAGCGACTTTGCGGGGAGGGGATGTCAAAGCTCCGTAAGAGGAAGTGCGAGTCGGCAAGTTCCGAAATCACCGCAGCTGCCAATACCTGTCCCGCTGACGACTCGATAAGCGCGGGGTCGATGCCTCACCTGTCACACTACTCTGGGGGGGAGGGGAGGGGAGAGGGAGAGGGGGGAGAAGGTCGGGTAGGGTCCTTAATTCTATGTAAATCTCTGTCTATCTGTTCGTCTGGTTGTCAATCTGTTGGCTGATGTTCCGCCGCCAATCTGTTTGGCTTATTGCCTCCACGGGTCTGTCTGTCTGTCTGTCTGGCGGGGTGGCTGCTAGTTTGTCTGTTTTTTCTCTGTCTTGTGTGGTTGTCTATCAGTTTGTTTGTTTGTTTATATGTGTGCTTGCCTGTCTGTTTGTCATTTACTCATTCCTTCAACCAGTCTGCTTTGTGTCTGTCTGTCCGTTTGTCTGTCTGTCTGTCTGTCTGTCTGTCTGTCTGTCTGTATCTGTGTCTGTCTCTCTCTCTCTCTGTGTTATTCACACAGGTACGAACGACGTCACAACGACCCTGTCTGAGGAACTCTGGAGAAGTACCGTAGGCTCATCCAGCAGTATAAGACTAAATCCCCTAACATTTTGATTTCAGGAGTTCTACCACGGACTTGGGCGGAGAGCGACTTTTTCAGTAAGGCCTTCAGCCTAAACAACCGCTTACAGACTCTTTGTAGGGAGCTTGACGTGGAGTTCCTAAACGCATGGGACAATTTCTATGGACAAAATGAACTCTTTCACAGGGACGGATTGCACCTTTCTCCCATCGGGGCAGCCAGACTCGGAAGGCTCCTCAACGAAGCAGTGTGTCATCCGAACAAAAACGAGTCACGGCCACGTCCTCCACCCCGCCCGTGTAAATAGACGCCGTGCATCACAACAAACCCGTAACCGTGATCCCGCAAGTACCACCACCTCTATTACCAAGCCTCTAGATAACTTTAAAATCCTTAGTTTCAATGCGCGTAGCCTAAGAAACAAATTTGATGAACTGAGATGTCTTGCTTTAACAGAAAATTTTGACATAATTGCTATAACCGAAACATTTATCGACACCACAAATATTGATTTAAGTTCCGAATACAACATAGATGGCTACATACTCTTCAACAAAGATCGTGTAAACCGTAGAGGCGGTGGCGTCGCCCTTTATGTCAAAAGCTATTTGCAACCCACTGACAAAACACTGGAAACAGTAACGTTGAACATTTATGCGTACGTGTAAACATTGCAAAAGTCAACTTAAATATATCTGTCACCTACAGACCTCCCGGGCAATCACTCGATGACGACCTTGAAATGTACAGCGTCTTAAGGCAGTCACTTAATAACAGCGACTCACTGATATTAGGAGACTTTAACCTCCCCATATCGACTGGGCGACACTGTCAGGTACAGAAGGCGAGTCACATAGAATGATCGAATTTCTAGAAGAAAATTATCTAAGCCAAATGGTTTCTGAGCCAACTCGACAAAATAATATACTCGACCTTGTTATAACAACCCAAGATAACCTAGTCAGTAGTGTCACGGTAGGAGAACACCTCGGTTCTTGCGATCATAAATTAGTGCGCGTCGACATTAAAGCTCAATCATCAGTGACTGAAAATAAAGTAAAGGTGCCCAATTTCAAAAGAGCTAACTTCGTAGAAATCCGACAAAAACTAACAGAAATACAACTATCAGATGACGGCAACGTAGAGGAAGCCTGGCTAAGCCTTAGAAATCACTTACTCACTCAGCAGAACACATTCGTCCCCTTGTGCGAGAAGCGAATTAACACTAATAAAAGCCCACCGTGGTTTAATAGCGAAATTAAACAATCAGTCAATGAGAGAAAATTGTTTTACAGGTTAAAGAAAGAACAAAGCACGCCCGAAAACATTAGACTTTATAATGATGCCAGGCGACGAGTAAAAAGACTAGTAGGTCAGGCAAAGCGTAGATACGAAGAAAATATTGCAGCCAACTGTAAAAATAATCCGAAATCTTTCTTCAGTTACATAAACAACAGAAAGGCGATCAAAAGTGGTATTGGACCTTTAACAAACAGCGACGGTGCACTAGTGACTGACAGCCAACACATTGCAAACCTCTTAAACAATTACTTTTCCTCGGTGTTTAATACTAACAGTCTTCCTCTCGCTACCACCACCAGTACTATTGTAAATCTCGAGCATGCATTGCCTAATTTTGAAATAACAACCGATGAAGTCCTTAAAGCTCTCCATTCACTTAAAACAAATAAAAGTCCTGGACCTGACAAAGTATATCCAACTCTGCTGAAAGAAACAAAGAGCGAAATACTCTCCTCCTCACAACCGTATTCAATATGTCCTTGCGACAAGGCATCGTCCCTTCAGATTGGAAAAAGGCTAACGTGACACCGATTTTCAAGAAAGGAGACAAAAAAGTACCAGGTAATTACAGGCCCATTAGTCTAACTTCGGTTGTAGGTAAGCTACTTGAGGGCATAATTAGAGACAAAATTGTGAATTACCTTGAAAGCCACTCATTGATTGGGGACTCACAACATGGCTTCCGAAACAAAAGATCCTGCCTATCGAACCTATTAACCTTTAATAACGACCTCTTCACTGTTTATGACGTAACCAAATCACTGGACGTAGTCTATCTTGATTTCAGAAAGCGTTTGATAAAGTCCCGCATCATAAATTACTTTACAAATTAAAGCAAATAGGTATTGACGGTCAAGTAAACCAATGGATCGCGAATTGGTTGAGCAACAGACAACAAAGAGTAGTGATCGACGGATTTAACTCAGAGTGGGCACCTGTCACTAGTGGCGTCCCTCATGGCTCGGTCCTTGGCCCAGTGCTCTTCATTATTTACATCAACGACGTGGATGTTGGACTCAATAACCGCATTAGTAAATTTGCAGACGACACAAAGATTGGCAACTCGGTTCTCACTGACGAAGACAGGCAAAGCCTCCAAGAGGATTTGCACAAAATTTCAGCTTGGTCGGATAGATGGGAGATGCCCTTTAACGTAGACAAGTGCCAGGTCCTTCAAGTTGGAACGAGGAATAAAATGTTCGAATACGAAATGCGCGGCGTTAAACTCAAAAGCGTTCAATGCGTCAAAGACTATGGGGTCAAAATCGCGTCAAACCTCAAATTCTCACAGCAATGCATCGATGCAGCAAATAAATCGAACAGAATGTTTGGCTTAATTAAAATAAACTTTGTATTCAAGAATAAAGATGTAATACTCCCGCTCTACAACAGTTTAGTCAGACCCCACTTGGAATATGCGGTACAGTTTTGGTCTCCCCACCATGCAAAGGATATTGCTAAATTAGAAGGTGTTCAGCGTCGGGCAACGAAAATTATCCCTTCCTTGCGCAACAAATCCTACGAAGAAAGGCTTTCTACCCTTAACATGTTCTCTCTTGAAACGTCGCCTCCGAGGAAAACTGATCGAATGTTTTAAAATACTTAATGGTTTCACGAATGTAGACAGATCAACATTGTTTATGATAGATGACACTTTGCGCACGAGGAACAATGGCGTAAAACTCAGATGTAGACAAGTAAATTCAGACTGCACCAAATTTTTCTTCACCAACGTTGTAGTGCGAGAATGGAATAAGCTTCCACCGTCAGTGGTCCAGTGTAACACGATTGACTCCTTCAAAAATAAGCTCGACCGTCACTTCCTTCAACTTAATATCAACTAGAGTAGAAATGCAACGTTTTGGAGTCTTCTGATTAATGTAAAATCACTTAGGTTTAAGGACAGACCACCAAGTCTGGACCATGGGGTCTGTGTGGTCTGATTTTCTATGTAAATCTATGTAAATCTCTCTCTCTCTCTCTCTCTCTCTCTCTCTCTCTCTCTCTCTCTCTCTCTCTCTCTCTCTCTCTCTCCCTCTCTCTGCCCCTTCCCACCCCCCAAAAATGTGGAGAGCGTGAAAACTGGCTCTTTTGTAGTCGACTTAAACAGAACGTGATCGATATTCTCCCAGCGGAAGGCGGAGAGCGACGAGCGAGTTGGGACGCGAGTCGGGCTGCGAGTTATGCTGCGAGTGGGTAGCAGGACGGCTTGGAGAAGTGGGCGGAAGAGGAAGGAAGGAAGGCTGTGGGCGGAGAAGGAAAAATGTTATGTGCGCGCGTTTGGTTTTTCGAGAGGGGAGGAAATTGTCAGAGTGCAAGAGACGAGAAAGAGGAGATGGAAAGGAGAAAAAGTAGGTCATGGATGGATAGATAGATAGATAGACAGATAGATAAATAAATAGATAAATTGATGGACGGGGAAAGGGTGAATGAAGGTGATAGACAAACAGGATGAAGAGAACAAGCGGGTGGAAATGACAGATAGACATAAGATTGATTAAAAGCAGAGATGGTCGATATTTGAGTGAAAGAAAGTGCCAGACAGACAGAAGTTGTTAGAAGCATGGATGATAGACGGGTGAGTGACAGACAGACAGAGAGAGGTGGTTAGAAGCATGGATGATAGACGGGTGAGTGACAGACAGACAGACAGAGGAGGTTAGAAGCATGGATGATAAACGGGTGAGTGACAGACAGACAGACAGACAGAGGAGGTTAGAAGCATGGATGATAAACGGGTGAGTGACAGACAGACAGACAGAGAGAGGGGGTTAGAAGCATGGATGATAGACGGATGAGTGACAGACAGACAGACAGAGAGAGGTGGTTAGAAGCATGGATGATAGACGGGTGAGTGACAGCCAGAAAGAGAGAGGAGGTTAGAAGTATGGATGATAGACGGGTTAGTGACAGACAGACAGAGAGGAGGTTAGAAGTATGGATGATAAACGGGTGAGTGACAGACAGACAGAGAGGAGGTTAGAAGTATGGATGATAGACGGGTGAGTGACAGACAGACAGAGAGAGGGGGTTAGAAGCATGGATGATAGACGGATGAGTGACAGACAGACAGACAGAGAGAGGTGTTTAGAAGCATGGATGATAGACGGGTGAGTGACAGCCAGACAGAGAGAGGAGGTTAGAAGCATGGATGATAGACGGGTGAGTGACAGCCAGACAGAGAGAGGGGGTTAGAAGCATGGATGATAGACGGATGAGTGACAGACAGACAGACAGAGAAAGTAGGTTAGAAGTATGGATGATAAACGGATGAGTGAAACAGACAGAGAGAGGAGGTTAGAAGCATGGATGATAGACGGATGAGTGACAGACAGACAGAGAGAGGAGGTTAGAAGTAGAGATGGGTGATAAATGGATGAAAAAGTGACAGACAGACAGACAGAAAGAGGTGGTTAGAGGTATAGATGGATGATAGACGGGTGAGTGATAGACAGATAGAAAGAGGAGGTTAGAAGCAAAAATGGGTGATGAAGTGAGACAAGCATTAAAAAAAAAGTTAATTGGTGGAGATGGATGGGTGAACTAATGAATGGAAGTGACGGCAGGCAGGAAGAGGTGGTAAGTGGGTGGGGGGGTGGGGGTGGATGAGTAAACAGGTGGAGGCAGGTGGATGAGTATGAAAGATAGCTAGTGGGTGAAGGTGTATGGGTGGGTCAGTGGGTGGATGGGTGTGGGTGAGTGAACCGGAAGCGACCTAAGGGTGGACGTTGAGGGTGATGAGGAAGAAGAAGAGGAAGAAGAAGAGGAAGAAGAAGAGGAAGAAGAAGAGGAAGCGTGGTGTGTTATGGATGAGACGAGACAACTTTGGCTGCTGTTAATGATTACGAGAGAGAGAGAGAGAGAGAGAGAGAGAGAGAGAGAGAGAGAGAGAGAGAGAGAGAGAGAGAGAGAGACGTGACAAAGTTTATGGATATTGGACGGACGCCGGTGTGAAAATCATGACCCTAGCGAGAGTAATTTCCGCGCAGTGAAAAAAAAACGAAAAAAAAAAACCGAAAAAAAAAACGAAATGAAAAAAACCCCACCCCAAAAATTCGCTGTATACAGGACACCAATATGAAAACGCGAAGGGCCAGTAATAATAAAAAAAGGAGAAAAAATGAAAAAAATGAAAAAAGAAACGTAACAAAAACACGTGATGGACCAGAAGAAAATGAGAGAGAGAGAGAGAGAGAGAGAGAGAGAGAGAGAGAGAGAGAGAGAGAGAGAGAGAGAGAGAGAGAGAGAGAGAGAGAGAGAGAGAGAGAGAGAGAGAGAGAAAAGATAGTCGATTCAGCACCTTCGTGACTCTCTTTTGACTTTCTGTTGCTTCTGCTCCTCTTCCTCTTCCTCTTCCTCTTCCTCTTCCTCTTCCTTTTCCTCTTCCTCCTTTCTTCACCATCCTTCCCAATCTCAACCTCCTCCCTCACTTCTTCCCTTTCTCTCCCCTCCCACTCCTTACCCATCCCTCCCCATCCCATTCAGTCCCCATCCCTCCTCCTTCCAATCCTTTCCCTTCTCTCACCATCCCACTCCGTCCCCTTCCCTTCACCTCACACTCCATCCCCTTCTTCCTTCCCGAGTCCTTTCCCTTTCCTCTCCATCCCACTCCGTTCCTTTCTCACACCCCTTCCCATTCTTTCCCTTTCCTTTCCCTCTCATGTCCACTTCCTCATCCTCCTCTCCCCTTCCCACCCCCGTACAGTCCTTCCCTTCCCTTCCCTTCCCATCCTCCCCTTCTCCCCCTTCTCCTCCTCCTTCTCTTCCTCCTCACACGCGTCCTTGCCAGTCGTCCACATCTTTTATCTTTTTTTGGGGTAGGTGGACGTGGAAGTGTACTTGTGTGTCGATGCCGTGACCCGGAGGTAAATAAACGACACAGATTGAAGCTTGTGTTCCGTGCCTCTGTGTGTGTGACCCCGGGGACATGGAAACTCGGAGACACGGAGACACGGAGACTCGGGGATACAGGAACACGGGGACTCGGGGACACGGCGACTCGGGGATACAGGGACACGGGGACATTGGGACTCGGGGTCAGGGAGACTGGGATACGATTAAGGGACACGGGAGACGGGGCTACTGGAACACGGAGACACGGGGCTTCAGGGACACCGGGCAATGTGGGCATGGGGCTTCGGGGTTATGGGGACTCGGGAACAAAGGACTACGGGGACTCGGGGTACTTGGACATGGGAACACACGGCTACTGGACTACTAAGACACAGGAAATGGGGCATGGGACTTCGTGGACACAGATATACGGGGACGGGGGATACAGGGACTTGGGGACACAGGGGAGACAGAGACACAGGATTATGGCGTTTCAGGGACACGGGAAAATGGGACATGTGGCATCACGGACACGGGACTTCAGGGACATGGGACTTCAATAACTCTGGGACACTGGGACACAGAGACATGGGGACTCAGGGGCTTGAAGACACGGGGCTGAGGAACTTCGGGAACACATGGGTACGGGACATGGGGCTAGGGACTTTAGGGGCTTCTGGAGCATGGGAACACAAGGACACAGGGACACAGGGACACGGGGACAGGGAGCATCTGGGTAACGAAAATTTGCACGCACCGCCGGCCGAATATCGATCCATTACGTCAGCGGAGAGAGAGAGAGAGAGAGAGAGAGAGAGACGAAGCAACTTTTTGGTGGGAATTCACAGGAGAAGAAGGAGGAGGAGGAGGAGATGGAAGAGGAAGAGGAGATCGTGATGGTGTTGGAGGAAGTGGAAGATGAAAGAGATGACACAGGAGGAGGGGGGAGGGGCCAGGCCCCTCAGGTTATCTTTGTATCTCCGTCCCTGGCTTCATATTCTTGGTCGCAAATTATATTGTTTTCAAGTAAACAGCGTCCATTTTTATGTGCCCCAAGAACTTGGACCCATTGTTACTGTTATTTTAAAAGATTAAACCCGTGCCCGGTAATTCAAAACGAAGAGAATAGGGATTTCGGTGAGGTTATATATTTTAGATTTATAATATCCATTTCTACGTAGAAATCGCGCTTCCGAGGTGAAGTGGTTAGCACGCCTATCCACGAATCCGCGGAGATGGGTTCAAATCCTGTTCCAGCCAGTCAGCGCTCAGTTGTTCATCCTCCCTCACGGCCTGCCCGCCACAGCCTCAAAGGTCAATGTGTCGGAGATGAGCACCGAGGTTACATGCAGCTTTAGCGTAGGTCCCTAGCTTTACCTTTACTATTACAAAAAATAATGGCCGGATGGACGTGTAGGGACGAGGAGATACACGAAAATAAACAGCTCTTTCATGATCCTCTCTCTCCAAGACAACACGCCAGTTCACGTTTACCGCCTCGGTGCTGGACAAGGAGCCGCTGGTTGTGTTTGCTGTGAATGCCATTAGCGCTGGTGACGGTGATCCTCCTTTCTTCCGGTGTTGGTGACTCCTCCCGCTCAAACCCCGCCGTGACCCGCTAACCAGTTTATACACAGTGATCGAGCGTCGCCGCTGCACCGCCCCGACTCACGGAGACACGAACTGGTGAGTGGCGGAACGGCGGCCAGTCACGGAGGAGGAGGAAGAGGAAGAAGAAGAAAAGATGAACAAGGACAAGAACAAGGACACATATAATAGGAATAACAACAAACGTATGGAGTATGCATCTCATGTGTGGGGGGGCTCCACTCACACAGCTCTTCTGGACAGAGTGGAGGCAATGGCTCTTCGTCTCATCAGCTCTCCTCCTCATACTGATAGTCTTCTACCTCTTAAATTCCGCCGCAATGTTGCCTCTCTTTCTATCTTCTATCGATATTTCCACGCTGACTGCTCTTCTGAACTTGCTAACTGCATGCCTCCCCCCCTCCCGCGGCCCCGCTGCACTCGACTTTCTACTCATGCTCATCCCTATACTGTCCAAACCCCTTATGCAAGAGTTAACCAGCATCTTCACTCTTTCATCCCTCACGCTGGTAAACTCTGGAACAATCTTCCTTCATCTGTATTTCCTCCTGCCTACGACTTGAACTCTTTCAAGAGGAGGGTATCAGGACACCTCTCCTCCCGAAACTGACCTATCTTTCGGCCACCTCTTTGGATTCTTTTTAGGAGCAGCGAGTAGCGGGCTTTTTTTTTATTAATGTTTATTTTTTTGTGCCCTTGAGCTGTCTCCTTTGCTGTAAAAAAAAAAAAAAAAAAAACAAGAACAAGTACACATAAAATAAGAACAAGAACAAGAACGCGTAAAATAAGAAGAACAAGAACAAGAATGAGAAGAAAATGAAGAGCTAGACGACGAATAAGAGGAAGACGAATGAGAAGTATACCTAAAGAAGATGAAAAAATAAGAGGAATTAGAAGAGAAGAAGATAATGTAAAGAAAAGGAAAAGAAAAGGAAGAAAAAAGAAAAAGTAAAAGAAAAAGAAAGATGAAAACATAGAAACACGAAAAAAGATGAATAAAAAGAAAAAAACAAGGAAAAAACAAGAACAAAAACAATAACAGGAACAAGAGGAAGAGGAAGAGGAAGAAGAAGACTATAGGAGGAGAAGGCACGAAACGGCTGAGTCAGTGTCCGGGCGAGGAGGTCTTGCAAGGGGCGGGAATGGTTTGTACTCACGGAAAGACAGCAAGAGGAAAAAAAAAATCTCCCTGACCTGATGCCGGAAGATAAAGCTGAAAATGTTTGAGCATCGGTGCAATGAAGGAAAAAATATGTGGAGCTCACGACAGACAAAAACTTAAAGAAAAAATGTTTGGGGTCACAACACAAAGAAAAGGAAAGGAAATAAAAAGAGGTGACCAGCGGCGGCATGAGGGCGAGAGAAAGGTTAAACTTCGAAACAAGAACGACGGAAAATTGCGAGACTCATGGAAAAAGGAAAGGAAAACGAAAATACATGTTGTTGGACTCTTTCCTTTAAATGGCTTAGCGTTGTTTTGGCTTTCAAGGCTCTTCCCATCAAAAAAAAAGTATTCGTATAACAAGTGGATGAGAGAAATAAGAAGCGTAATGATTTTAAGAATGATGCAAGAATGGCCATGTAAATAACATATAAAGAAAGTGGAGCAAATAGGTAACAAACAAACACACACACACACACACACACACACACACACACACACACACACACACACACACACACACACACACACACATACACACACACACACACACTGCCCGCGTGACTTCCGGGTAAATAAAAACAAAATCGCAGGTAAAAGATCACAGAGACAGAAAGAAAAAAATAGACTTCAATCGAAAAAAACAACGTAAACAAAAACAAATTGCTGCCGAACTGACGAACGACCAAAAGAAACATGAATTGAGAGAAAGAGGAAATAAAAAGAAACTTGCCTTGAAGAGAAAAAAAAGAGAAAAAATGTAGACCAGGCGAGGGGGAGGAGGAGGAGGAAAAAGAATTCGAAAAAAAAAAACGGAACGGGATATAATAAGAAAAGAGAAAACGGTAAAAAGAGGATGGGATATAAACAGAAAAAATAAGAAAAAATTAATAACAGAAAAAGAAAAAAAAAGCCCCATGTGTCCCTTCCTTTTAATTTCCCTTCGCCCTTCAAGCACCGAGATGTCCGCTCACGTGATTGGTCGAGGCGGCGTGACGTAAGCGTGACGTCACCACCGCATTCCCGAACCCTGATTGCATACCTGACTGACTAATGCACCTACACACACACACACACACACACACACACACACACACACACACACACACACACGGCCCCTCCCCACCCTTACGTCATGACAGTACCCCTTCATTCATTCCCTTCCCCTTCCATTGCCTAATCCTCTCTCCCCTCTCTCCCCTTCCCCCCCTCCCCCAGCACTGGCAGCGTGGGTGACAAATGACAGTCGTGGGCGGCAGAATCCTGGGTCATGCGATTCCCAGGTCGATACCCGCTTCCCTCCCCTCTTCTTCCACCCTCCCACAGCCCCATTCTATATTCGTTCCCCCCCCCCCTCTTCTCCCCGTCAGCCCTCTCCCTTCATCCCCTTCCCTTCTGACCACATTCTTTCCTTCCCCCTCTATTAATTTCTTTACCCCATTCCCGTTTGTCCTGTTCCTCCCCTTTACCCTACTCCCTTGCGTTTTCCTCCTCCCTTTCTTCCTCTTCCTCCACCCATCATTCTGTCTCTGCTTCCTCCTCCTTTTCTCCCCTCTTCTACTTCATCCCTTTTAATCCGTCATCTTAGTAATATGTTTTTTGTTTTGTTTTTATTAGGAAGTGACTGATTTTTGTTGCGTTGTGGATTATGATTGTTGGTATTAGTATTGGTATTAGTTGTTAGTAGTATGTTCATTGCTGTTACTGTTACTTTTTTTTCGTTATTATTTTCTTTCTTCGTTTCCTTTTCTCGCAACGGATCAGTCTCACTATTACCTCATACCAAAGTTTCCATTCTATATATTTTTCTCGTTTCTTCTCTCTCTTTTTCTCATTCCTTTTTTTCTTGCTTTTTCTGGTTATCCTCCATCTTTCTTTTCGTCCTTCTTTCTTTCCTTTTAACTAATGTCCACTTCTTCGGCCCAGTATTGTATTTTTCTCGGTCAATTTCCTTCCCTCATTGCCCTAACCTCTGCTGAATTGCTCCTCCCCTGCCCTGCCCCCTCTCTCTCCCGGTGCATGGCGTCCCCTCTGGTGTGTAGCAAGGCCCGTGTCATCCCTCCGCCATCAGTGTCCCGGCCGCATTATTTATTAGCAGGGTTCCTATGACACAGCTTTTCTTTACTTTCTTTTATACGTGCAGACCTTGCCACCCTAGCTTACGTTCTGCCTACCGTTCCTCCTGTTTTTCTTTGCTTTTTCTCTTTCCTTCGTTTTTTTTCCGTTTTCCCTTTCCTCTCTCCGGATTTTCTGTCTATCTTTCCTCCTGTTTTTTTCTTCTTTTATTTTTCCTACCTCTTCTTCCGCCCTCCAATTCCTTTCTCCGGTCCTTCATTCATTCCCCATTCATGCATTTATTACTTCTTTTCCTGCTTTTTTCTGGTTTTCTTCCGTCTTTCTTTTCGTCCTTTTTTTTTCTCTCCTCTCCTTCGCTTCATTCATTCTTCCATGCATTAATTTCTTTTTCCTTTTTCTCTTCCTTCTTTCCGCTCTTCATCTCTTCATTCATTCCTTTCTCCATGCATTCATTCGTTTATTTCCTTCCTGTTTTCCTACTTTTCTTATGCCTCCCCTTCAACACTCTTCCTCTCTCCCTTCCTTCCTTCCCCCTTACATTCCTTCCTCTACAACTCTCATAATTTACTAATCTGTCATTCTTTCCTTGCCACGTGCCCCTTCCCACGCCCATCATACACCAAGGCCTCCAACAGAAAACACACGCAGACACCAGACTACTGTGCCTCGAAGCGTTGAAGTCAAGAAGGACATTTCTGTCCTATACACCAACGCGCGGAGCTTAATACCCAAACGGGATGAGTTACTTGCCTACGTTGACGTAGAAAGACCGGACGTGATTGCCATCACCGAAACGTGGGCCACCTCTGACCACCTAATGACCGAATTCTCAATTCCGGGATACGAGAGCTTCTACAAAAACAGACTTCACAAAAAAGGAGGAGGTGTTATATGTTACGTCAAGAACAAATACCCTGCCGTGGAAATAACCAAAGAAGACTCAGAGAAATATGACACTGCATATGTTGAACTGGAGACTAGCAAGCACAACAAAATAACGATTGGAACCGTTTACAGACCTCCAAAGCAACAAGCAGCGGACGACGAAGCGCTGTACGAGGAAATTCACACCGTAACACAAAACAAACAATCAGTCATTATCGGGGACTTTAACTGTGCCAACATTGACTGGACCTCGATGATTGGAGATCGGGAGGGTAACAGATTGCTCGAAATGTTAGAAGACACTTTTCTAACTCAGATTGTTACCCAACCGACAAGGGAAAATAACTTATTAGACCTAGTACTCGTGAGTGATTCCGATCTCACACGTGAATGTCAAGCCGGCGAAAAACTGGATGGTTGCGACCATCACCTAATTCGCCTAAAGATCAGAACAGACCATGAACTCACCGAAAACACGTCCGATATTCCAGACTACAAAAGACCCAATTTTAATTTCGCTCGTGAGCTGCAAACCCAGACAACTTGGGAGCCCATGAACTTTACTCCTGTGGACGGCGCGTGGAATGGCTTCAAGAACAAACTCCTGGAGATAGAGAGAACAACTGTTCCCATGAAGACAAGGAGAACAAATAATGCCACAAGCCCACCATGGATGACTACCCAAGTTCGACGGGCGATTAACTTAAAGAAGAGAAAATACAACTTGCTAAAGGAAAACAGCACTGACGAGGCACGCGAACAGTACCATCAAAGCCTCAGAGCTTGCAGAACTCTCATTCACCAGCGTAAACGCGACTATGAAAAGCAAATTGCACGCGAAGCCAAGTCCAACCCGAAAAAGTTCTTCACGTATATAAGAACCAAAAAGAAGACAGAAAGCAATATCGGTCCCCTAAAAGATGAAAGTGACGTACTAACACAGGACAGTAGACAAATGGTCGAAATCCTAAACAGAACCTTCGCGTCGTGTTCACTGTCGAGAATACCCAGTCCGTACCCGAGAGCCCTTCCCCACCGATGGGAATCACTCCCCTAGAAATTGGCCCAATCGACGAACGGGATGTGAAAAAGTACCTAGATAAACTCGAGACAAACAAGTCCACCGGACCCGACGACATGTCACCCAGGCTGCTCAAGGAACTCAAGCAGCAAATCCTCAAGCCACTCACCGCCATCTACAATCTGTCACTACAACAAACCAAAGTCCCAAAAGACTGGAAACAAGCGAATGTAACACCGATCTACAAAAAGGGAGACAAAAGTGTGGCCCTAAACTACAGACCAATCAGCTTGACCTCAGTGGCGGGAAAAATCCCCGAGAAGATCATCAGAGACAAACTCGTTAGGTTCCTTGAAGACAACAACATCATTTCCGATGCTCAGCACGGTTTCAGGAACAAGCGCTCATGATTAACCAATTTATTGGACCTCTTCCAAGGTATCTATGAAAACTGGGATAATCATATCCCCAGTGATGTTATATATCTAGACTTTCAGAAAGCCTTTGACAAAGTGCCACACGAAAGACTCCTCAAGAAACTTAAGTCGGCAGGATTAGGCGACAATCTGACAGCGTGGATCAAAGACTGGCTCACTGGAAGAAAACAACGAGTTGTACTCAAAGGGCAGGCCTCCGAGTGGCTCCCGGTCACAAGTGGAGTGCCACAGGGGTCAGTGCTGGGACCCATACTTTTCATCATATATATCAACGACCTAGAACTAGGATTAAAATCCAATCTTTCAAAATTTGCCGACGACACAAAGGTGGGTGGGAAGGCCCTCACAACGGCAGACTGCGAAATTATCCAGAGAGACCTGGACCAGATCACTCGGTGGTCAGAAAAATGGCAGATGTCCTTCAACACTACCAAATGTAAAGTAATGCATATCGGATCCAGAAACATCAACCACATATACCACATGGGTGGCGAACCACTACATGTTGTGCAAGAAGAAAGAGACCTCGGGGTCACCATCAGCAGTGACTTGAAACAAACAAACACTGCAAGTCCGCCTGTAAGAAAGACAATACAATGCTTGGGTTCATAGCGAGGAACTTCGAATACAAGACGCCGGGAGTTATGTTATCCTTGTATAATTCGCTGTTAAGGCCCTACCTGGAATACGCCGTGCAATTCTGGTCTCCTAATTACAGGAAAGACATTGAATTACTTGAAAGAGTACAGCGCCGCGCCACGAAGATGATACCATCACTGAGGACGAAGCCCTGTGAAGAGCGACTCGAGCGACTCAACCTCTTCACGTTGGAAAAGAGACGACTGCGGGGAGACATGATACAGGTCTTTAAGTACCTGAACAAGCTCAGCAACGTTGATCACTCCAAACTCTTCACGCTACAAACTAACCTGAGAACAAGAAACAACGGAAAAACAATTCAAGCAAAGCGATGCAATACCGACATCGGCAGGAGTTATTTCTCGAACAGAGTTGTTCGCCACTGGAACAGCCTTCCTGCAGAAGTGGTTAGCGCAGAGACCATCAATTCCTTCAAGAAACGCATTGATCGCCACTTTGCTGCATCGGGAGTGAACTGAACGTTCCCAAGAGTAGATACACAAGTACTTTAATCCTTCCCTGCAAGCCACTCCTATGGCAAACGGATTGATTAAATCACTGAACGCAGGCAGCCTAGTAATGAGCCAACAGGCTTTCTGCTGCCTGCTAGTCTGTTTCCATGTTTCTCCTTCTTTTATTCCTTGTTCTTTATACCGTTATTCTATCTTTTCTTCTCTCTCTCTCTCATGACTCCTCTTTTTCCTCATTTGCCTCTTTATCCTGCTATTCTTTCCTACTTCCTTTTCCTTACTCCCTCCCTTGGTTACACGTTTCTGGCTTTTCACTTTGTTCCTTTACCTTCGTCTTTATCACCTTCTCTTTATTCTGCTTTACCTAATCGCCCACCTGTCCACTCATCGGCCATACCTCTCTTTACCTGTCCATCTAAACTCAATTACCTGAGCTGTGTTAACCTTTGTCACTATGTACACACACACACACACACACACACACACACACACACACACACACACACACACACACCTTCCATCCTTCCTAACACCTGTCTTCTCGCCTCCCTCCCCTCCCCTCCCCTCACCACACCTGTTTCCTCTTCCCCTCACCTTTGTTTACCCGTAGCGTCAAGGGCGGCCTCTCTGTTGACGCAAGACCCTCCCATCTCCTCTCTTCCTTCCCCTCACTTCTTCCCCTTCCTCACTTCCTCCCCTTCCCTCTTCCCCTTTCCTCCCTTCACTCTCCCATCCTGAAGACTAGCATAACGATGTGGTGGTGATGGTGTTTGTGGTGTTTATGGTCATGGTGTTGGTGATGATGGGTTAAGGTGGTGGTGGTGGTGGTGGTAGTGGTGGTGGTGTGTCGGTCAACAGGGAGATAATTGGAAGCGGTGGGGATGGTGGTGGTGGGGTTTGTTGTTTTGATCTGTGGTAGTGGTGGTGACGGTTTGGTGATGGCGGTAGTGGTGGTGGTGGTGAACAAAAGAGTTGGTGATGATGGTGGTGATTTTGGTGACTATCATGAGTACTGTTGGTTGTGGTGATGGTTGTAGTGATGAGCGATGGTGCTTGTTGCTCTGGGCCCTGGTGGTGATGGTGATAGCCGAGTGGTGACTGACTGACTGACTGACTGACTGGCTGACTGACGTTTTCTTAGTGACTTAAGTGGTGGTACAGTGGAGTTGAGGGGTGTGGCTGTGCTGGTGGTGGTGGTGGTGATGATTAAGGTCGCTGGTGACGTGTGGTGTTGACTGAAGTGATTGTGTGATGGATGGTGGCAATGGTGATGGTAGTGGGGTGAAGGGAAAAGGGGAAGGAGAAGGCTGTGCTGGGTGCTAAGTAAAGGCAAAAGTAAATAAGATAATGTGACAGCGAGTGGTAGTAGCAGTAGTAGGAGTAATAGTAGTAGTAGTAGTAGGAGTAATAGTAGTAGTAGTAGTAGGAGTAATAGTAGTAGTAGTAGTAGTAGCAGTAGTAGTAGAAATAGTAGTAGTAGCATATAGTAGTAGATCTAGTTGCTATTACTCTCGATTTTGGTGATATGGGTGGAAATAATAATAATAATAATAATAATAATAATAATAATAATAATAATAATAATAATAATAATAATAATAATAATTCTCACGTCTTGTTCGCGGTGGGCGTCAGAGGGCGATGGCACTTTATTTTTACCCAGACGCGGAGACGAGAGTGCCAGCAGTGTGTGTGTGTGTGTGTGTGTGTGTGTGTGTGTGTGTGTGTGTGTGTGTGTGTGTGTGTGTGTGTGTGTGTGTGTGTGTCCCTGCTTCTTCATGTCTTGTTCCTCTTGTTCCTGTATTTTTTTTTATTTCTCCGTTTTATTTTATTTTTATTCATCCCATTTTACACTTTTATCACTTTTCTTTCCCCTTTTAATTCTTTTTTTCCCTTTCATTTCCAACAAACTTTTCCTCTTGCTCCATCTCCCAATTTCTTCCACTCCACTCCACGCCTGTTCCCTTCCTACTCCTCCTCCTCCACCCTTTCTCTGATATATCGTACATTTTCCCTTTGTTTCCCTTCCCTTTCCCTCTCCTTTCTTCCACTTCTCTTTCTTCCCTTCCCTTTTAATCTTCCTCTCGTCTCCCTTTTCCCGTCCCTCTTCCTCCTACCCTTGCCTCCCGTCCCTTTCAATTATCTTTCCTTCTCCTCCTCCTTCTCCTCCTCCTCCTCCTCCTTCTTCCACTACTTAAATGTTTCCTAATAACCCGTCAGACGTGATTATATTGCCTGTATCTTTTAATCTACAGGGCGTCCATTTTCTCTCTCTCTCTCTCTCTCTCTCTCTCTCTCTCTCTCTCTCTCTCTCTCTCTCTCTCTCTCTCTCTCTCTCTCTCTCTCTCTCTCTCTCTCTCTCTCTCTCTCTCTCTCTCTCTCTCTCTCTCTCTCTCTCTCTCTCTCTCAACCTTTCTGATCTGTGTGTCTTTTTATACATCAATCACATACCTTTATCGTTGACTGGGGCCACCTGTAGTCAGTCTCTCTCTCTCTCTCTCTCTCTCTCTCTCTCTCTCTCTCTCTCTCTCTCTCTCTCTCTCTCTCTCTCTCTCTCTCTCTCTCTCTCTCTCTCTCTCTCTCTCTCTCTCTCTCTCTCTCTCTCTCTCTCTCTCTCTCTCTCTCTCTCTCTCTCTCTCTCTCTCGTCCGTTGCGTACCTGCGGACAAAGAAATAAAGGCGTTAGTGAAGGCGAAACAACAGATAAAATGGGCGTAATCATCTTGTTACTTTGTCCTCCTTTCTTTCTTTTTTTGTTCTTTTCTTTACTTCACTGTCAATGTTCTTTTTTTATATCCATGTCTGCTCATCGAGGGGGGACTGTTTTGGTCTCTATTTTTATTCCAGTTGATGCCCTTTCATGGATCTCACTAATAATAATAATAATAATAATAATAATAATAATAATAATAATAATAATAATAATAATAATAATAATAATAATAATAATAATAATAATAATAATAATAATAATAATAATATGGGAGAGAGCTTATCTAGACCTCTGTGGCTTAGTTGTGTCTGTATATATTGTGTTCCTATTGTGTTGCAAGTTTGGTATAGCGGTTTGTAGTGTGTGTGTGTGTGCATACGTAAACAGTAGTGTAAAGCGGACGTTCCTACAGTAAATAGCCTTTTTTGTATGATAGCTGTGAAGAGTTTTATGTATGCGTGCAAGTTGTGTAAAGCGTGTACGTATGTGTGTGTGTGTGTGTATGTGCGTATGTAACAATTATTCATGCCTCTAATTACGGTCATTAACAAAGTGGGGTAATTACAACCTTAGACGAAAAAGCAGTAAAAGCAAACCCATCATTACCAAGAACAACAATATCAACAACAACATCATCAGTAAGAACAACAACAACAATAACAACAACAACTACAACAACAATATCAACAACAACAACAACAACAACAACAACAACAACAACAACAACAATATCAACAACAATAACAACAACAACAACAATATCAACAACAACAACAACAACAACAACAACAACAACAACAGCAACAACAACAAAATAAAACTAGAAAATGGGTCGTTACAAGCTTTTCTACTTTCAATTTGTATTTTTCCAATTCATTAAAAAAAAAGTTCCTGCGTCTCCCCATCATCGCCTGCCTCACGACCCTCGAATTGGCCTCGTTCAGGAGCTAACGAGGACCCGCCGCCGCCCCTCACCTTGGAGGCAGGGACGGGAACAAGGAGGGTGTTAGCTGCGGAATGGAACGTGGATGAGGGTGGCAGGGTGTGTGGGATGGAGTGGGCAGTCTCGTGGGGTTTAGGGGGCGGCGGGGTTAGGGGGGGGAAGAGGATGGACAAGGGGGTGGGATGAGGTGGGGAATGCCAGGTTCCTTCGAGGTGGAAAAGAGCAAAGCAGGATGGGGCAAAATGGGGTCAATGGGAAGGTTGTGGTTTGCGGTTAAGTTTCAGGGGGACGGCTGGGAGGCGGTGTATAGGTGGGGGTAGGCAGGGAATGGTGTGGTGGTAGTGAACGTGGTGTTGAAGGGGACGATGGGAAATTAAGGATGGGTAGTAGTGATGGTTGAGGATGATGATGGTGATGGTGGTGGTGATGGTCGTGGTGTCCTATGACTTTACGCCTTCACTTTCTTCTTCATCACGATTGGACAGGCAACGTAATGGAGAGAGGGAAGAAGGGTGGAAGGGAAGGGAACAAAAGGAGGAGGAGGAGGAGGAGGAGGAGGAGGAATGAAAAACGAAGTGACATAGTGAGGAAGAGGAGGTTATGGACGGGAAGGAATATATGTGAAAAATGAAAGGAAAGGAAATGGAAGGGAAGAGAGAGACTGGAGGAAATGGATACGAAAGGGAAAAGCACAAGGAAAGGAAAGACAAGGAAAGAGACAGTAAAGGAAGAAAAGGGAAGAGAAAAGAAAGGAAGGGAAGGGAAGGGACTGGAAAGGGATAGAAGAAAAGGGAGGGAAAGCGAAGGGAAGGAAAGGGAAAAGAAGGAAGGGAAGGGAAGGAAAGTAAAGAAACGGGAAAGGTATAAAAGAATAGGGAAGGAACGCGAAGGGAAGGGAAGGAAAAGGAAGGGAAGAGACGGGAAAGGTATAGAGGAGAAGGGAAGGAACGCGAAGGGAAGGGGAAGGGAAGGAAAAGGAAGGGAAGAAACGGGAAAGGTATAGAGGAGAAGGGAAGGAACGTGAAGGGAAGGGGAAGGGAAGGAAAAGGAAGGGAAGAAACGGGAAAGGTATATAGGAGAAGGGAAGGAACGTGAAGGAAAGGGAAGGGAATGGAAGAGAAGAGAAGGGAAATGAAAGGAAGGGAAGGGAAAGGTACAGAAGGGAAGGGAAGAAAAAGGGGAAGGGGAAGCGTGACTCATTAAAGTGACTAAAATCGCCTCTATTCATTAAATATCTCTTCTTTAATTGCTGCAAAACTTTTTCATAATTATTTTAACATCACTTAGATGACGCAGCGGTTCCAACACCATACCCCTCACCACCACCATCATCACCACCATCACCACCATCACCACCACCATCACCACCATCACCACCACCACCACCACCATCATCACCACCACCACCACCATCACTATCTAATCCCTCACCATCACTACCTTTGCCCACCCTAACCTCACCACCACAACCACCATTACCACCACCACCACCACCACCACCCACCATCACCACCACCACCATCACCACCATCACTATCTAATCCTCCACCATCACAACCATGGCCCCCCCTAAACACACCCCCACCACCACCACCAATAACCCCCCCCCCCCCCCGCACACCCGGACATCTTGATCGTTTTAGCTTTATCTTCCCAATATTTTTTTCTCGAGTGCGTTAATGAGCAGAAAGAAGAGGGAGGAGGAGGAGGAGGAGGAGGAGGAGGAGGAGGGGAAGGAGGAAAAGGAGGAGGAAAAATGGCAACGCTGTCCACCTGTCTGTCCACAACTTCTCATCAGCAGCAGTCCAATATTCCTCCTCCTCCTCCTCCTCCTCCATTACCTCCTCCTTCACCCTCCTCCTCCATTACCTCCTCCTTCACCCTCCTCCTCCTCCCCACCTCTTTTATCCTCTCCCTCACTTCTGCCACTCCGTCCCCTCTTCCATCCCCCTCCTACCTTTCCCCCATCCCCCATCCCCGCTATACCTGCCCTCACACCTGCCTCCTTCCTGGGAAACTCTTCACTACCAAGGAGCTAAAACATGGCCGGCCAGGTGTATGCATAGGCAAATGAGAAGGACACACCAGGGAGGTAGAAGAAGAGGAGAAGAAGTGAAGGAAAGTTAAGGGAGGGTAAGGAAGGCAACGAAAATAAGGAGAGAAATAGAAGGAGGTGAAGGAAAGGGAGGAAAGGGGTGACTGAGGAAATGAAAATGAAGGGAGCATGCGTGGGAAAGTAGAGGAGAGGAGGTGAGGGAAAGGAAGAAAGAAGACAGGAAGGAAAAAAAAGTGAAATGGGAAGAAAAGGATTTATGAAGAGAGAAAGGATTGAAAGGAAAGAGAATTATGAGGAGAGAAAGTGGAGAGGAAAAGAAGTGAAGGAAAGTTAAGGGAGGGTAAGGAAGGCGACGAAAATGAGGAAAGATAAGGAAGGAGTTGAAAGAAAGGGATTGAAGGGGTGGGAAGAGGAGGTGAAGGAAAAGGAAGGAAGAAAGGGGGCAGGTTGGAAAAGAAATGGAAATGGAAAGAAAAGGAGTTATGGAGAAAAAAGGATTGAAAAGGAAGAATTATGAGGAGAGGAAGGGAAGGAAGAGAGGAGAGATGAGAAGGGGATAGAAGATGAAGGGGTGAGGAAGGAAAAGAAAGGAAAATGGGAATGAAAATAATTACGAAGAAGAAAAAAGAGAAAAATGAGGGCAAAGAAAAGAAAATATGAAGAAAGCAAGGCGACAAAAATAAGGACTGAAGGAAAGAAAAGGAAAATTAGAAGAAAAGGAATTAGGAAAAGGAAACAAAAAAGAAAGGAAGAGAAAGGTAAATTTTGAATGCAAGTAGTAATGAAGACGATGAAAATTATTAAGAAAACAAACAGGACGAAGAAGAAAGAGGAAAGGGAAATCGGAAGGAGACTAGGGAAGAATGAAAGGAAGGCGGACAAGGGAAGCTGAAATGAGATAGGATAAAGGAAGAAAGGCGAAATGAAACGAACGGAAGGAAGATAAAGATGGAAGGAGGGCGAAGAGATTGCGGAAAGGAAGGAAGACAGGAAGGAAGATAAGAAGGATGAAGAGAGAGAGAGAGAGAATAACAAACTACCACAAATGAAAAGACAAAGAGAGAGAGAAAAAAAAAGTTCATTGGTTCGTGAGTGAATGTGGCTATTTGAAGCGGTCCTCCTCCTCCTCCTCCTCCTCCTCCTCCTCCTTGTCTTCCATATCCTTCCCCTCGTTCTTCTTTCTTCTCAACCTTGTCCTCCTTCTGCTCCTCTTTCTTTTTTTGGCGTCCTCCTCGTTTACTATTTCTTCCTCTTCTTTCTTCTTTGTCCTCCTTTTCCTCTTTTCACTGTCCTCTCTCTTGTCCTTCCTCCTTCTCTAACTTCTCTTCCTCGTCGTTGTCGCACTTATCTTCTTCCTCCTCCTCCTCCTCCTCCTCCTCTTCGTCATCCTCCTCTTCTTTCTTTTCTTCCTCGTCTTCCTCTGCGTTCTCGGTAATGTCCTCGTCCACCTCGTTCTCCTCCTCCTCCTCCTCCTCCTCCTCTTCCCCCGCGTGCCTGCAGGGGCTGGAGGCGTCTTTTTCCGTCGCCCTCCGTCCCGCTGATGCTTGGTAATTATAGCACAAATGAGGCGGTCGTTTGTTGCTGTCTGTTGTGTAGTCTGCTCCGTCCTCTCTTGCATCATCATCATTTTATTTTCTTCGTCTTCTTTCTTACTTTCTCTCTTTTTTTCCCTTTTTTTCCTCTTCTCCTTCATTGTTTTCGTATTTAGCTCTTTTTTTTTCTTTTTTTTCTTTTGCTCATCGTTTTCTTTCGTTTTTTTTTTATTTCGCTGTTTTTTCCGTTTTCATCATAATGGATTCAGGGTCTTCTTATTTTCTTGATATTCTTCTTCTCCTCCTTCCTCTTTCTTCTTTTTCTTATTCTTCATATTATTATCATTGTTTTCTTCTTCTGGTTTTGTTGTTGTGTTGTTGTTGTTGTTGTTGTTGTTGTTGTTGTTGTTGTCGTTGTTGTTGTTGTTGTTGTTGTTGTTGTTGTTGTTGTTGTTGTTGTTGTTCCTCTTCTTCTTCTTCTTCTTCTTCTATTTCCTTTTCTTCTTCTTCTTCTTCTTCTTCTTCTTCTTCCTCTTCATCCTTTTCATCTTTTTTTCTTCTTGCTTTTCTAGTTCTTGTTCTTTTTCATTGTCGTCATTTTTTCTTTTTTCATCAACTTTTTCCGTTTGTTTTTTCTTTCCTTTTTAGGTCTTTTTAATTGAATTTTGTTGCCTTTATTGTTTTGATGGCGGCGGCGGCGGCGGAGACGATCGATGTCCTTAATAGCTCTCATGCGGGCTGTTTCTTTCTTCTATTATATTGTATTTTGATGTTGTTGCTTCTATTGGTCACTTTTTTACTTGTGTGTGTGTGTGTGTGTGTGTGTGTGTGTGTGTGTTTGTATGTGTGTGCAAAGGGAGGAGGGAGGGGGGAGGGAGGCAAGAGAATAGACGGAGCATGCGTGGGAAGGAGAGAAGAGGAGGTGAAGGGAAGGGAAGAAACAGGGCAGGAAGGAAAATAAGTGGGTGGGTGGGTGGGTTGTGTGTGTGTGTGTGTGTGTGTGTGTGTGTGTGTGTAATCTTCACTTTTTTCGTAATTATGCATCCAAGTCAGGAAATCAAAAAGGTCCACAATTATCGTTTATTTCGTCTCTCCGTCTCGTTTTCCTCCTCTCTCTTCCCCTTTCTCTTCTTCATCATCCCCTTCCTGCTACACCTGTTTCTTCCCGTCTGGTTTTCCTCCTCTCTCTTCCTCTTTCTCTTCTTCATCATCCCCTTCCTGCTATACCTGTTTCTTCCCGTCTGGTTTTCCTCCTCTCTCTTCCCCTTTCTCTTTATCATCCCCTTCCTGCTCCACCTGTTTCTTCCCGTCTGGTTTTCCTCCTCTCTCTTCCCCTTTCTCTTCTTCATCATCCCTTTCCTGCTACACCTGTTTCTTCCCGTCTCGTTTTCCTCCTCTCTCTTCCCCTTTCTCTTCTTCATCATCCCCTTCCTGCTCCACCTGTTTCTTCCCGTCTGGTTTTCCTCCTCTCTCTTCCCCTTTCTCTTCTTTATCACCCCTCTCCTGCTACACCTGTTTCTACTTGTCTCGTTTTCCTTCTTCCTTCTCCTCATTCCTGTCTTTATCACCCTCTTCCTTTTCTTCCAGTTTCTCCCCGTCTCGTTTTCCTCCTCTCTCTTCCCCTTTCTCTTCTTCATCATCCCTTTCCTGCTACACCTGTTTCTTCCCGTCTGGTTTTCCTCCTCTCTCTTCCCCTTTCTCTTCTTCATCATCCCTTTCCTGCTCCACCTGTTTCTTCCCGTCTGGTTTTCCTCCTCTCTCTTCCCCTTTCTCTTCTTTATCACCCCTCTCCTGCTACACCTGTTTCTACCTGTCTCATTTTCCTTCTTCCTTCTCCTCATTCCTGTCTTTATCACCCTCTTCCTCTTCTTCCTGTTTCTCCCCGTCTCGTTTTCCTCCTCTCTCCTCCTCATTCCCTTCTTTATCATCCTCTATCTCTTCTCCCTGTTTCTCCCTCTCTTGTCTTCCTCCTCCCTTCTCCCCATTCCTGTCTTTATCACCCTCTTCCTCTTCTTCCTGTTTCTCCCCGTCTCGTCTTCCTCCTCCCCCTCCTTCTTTCCCTCTCCCTTCCATCCTTTTCCTAATAACCCCCTTTTCTCCTCTCCCTGTTTCTCTCTGTCCCTCTCCTCTTTTTGTTGTCTTATGTTTCTATCTCTCCTTTCTTCGCCTTTTCTAGCCATCTATTCCTCTTTCCCTTACTCTCCCTTCCTCTTCCACTCCTCTTGCTCTCCCTCTCTTCCTGGTCGCCTTTTCAATCCATTTCTCTTTTCTAAGCTTTCCTTTTCCTCTCTTCCTCTTCTTTCTTTCCCCTTCTCACCTTTTCCATCCATTCACCTTTTCTTAGCTTTCCTTTTCCTCTCTCTCTCTCTCTCTCTCTCTCTCTCTCTCTCTCTCTCTCTCTCTCTCTCTCTCTCTCTCTCTCTCTCTCTCTCTCTCTCTCTCTCTCTCTCTCTCTCTCTCTCTCTCTCTCTCTCTCTTTATTTTTATTTTTTTCATCTACTTCTTTTCCCAAGCTTTCCTTTCCCTCTTCTCTCCCTCTCTTTCCCTTTCTAACCTTTTCTACCCATTCCTCTTTCCTTCGTTTTCCTTTCCTTAATTTCTTCTCTCTTTCTCGCTCTCTTCCTTCTCACCTTTTCCATCCATTTCTTTTTCCCAAGCTTTCCTTTCCCTCTTTTCTCTCCCTCTCTTTCTCCCCTTCTCACTTTTCCAATCCATTTCTCTTTTCTGATCTTTCTGTTTCCTATTTTCCCTTTCTCTCCCTTTCTCACCTTTCCCCCCATTCCTGTTTTCATTCCCTCTTCTCTCTCTATCGTTCTCCCTCCTCCTCCTTCCAAACCTTACACACACTAACCTGCCTTTTATTACTTCCTCCTCCACTCCTTTGCTCTTTCCCTTTCCTTTCCGCCTTCTCTCTCTCTCCTCCTCTCCTTCCCTTCCCCCCCCCCCCCCCCCTCGGCCATCAGCACCCTCCAGAACTCTTGTCGCCTCATTGACAGTCGCACCTGACCGCACACCTGAGGGAGGGAACGCCGCCCCACCTCTCTCTCTCTCTTCTTTCCTCTTCCTCCTCTTCCTCTTCCTCCTACTCTTCCTTAACTTTTCCTCTACACGAATAATCTTTCTTAGCGTTTAATTTTAAGTATGCGTGTGTGTGTGTGTGTGTGTGTTTGTGTGTGTGTGTGTGTGTGTGTGTGTGTGTGTGTGTGTGTGTGTGTGTGTGTGTGTGTGTGTGTGTGTGTGTGTGTGTGTGTGTGTGTGAATACTGACATGTGTTTTCCTTTTCTTCCTTATATTTATTTTCCGTGGCTTCATTCTGTGTCACTTAAGTGTATTTTCGTCTCCCTGAGGTTGTGCGAACACTTGCTGAGGTCACATGTTTGTTTCCCTGCGTCTCTGAGGGAAGGGAAGGGGGAAAGGGAGGGAGAGGAGGGATGGGGAAGGGAAGGGTGGAAAGGCAAAGGAGGGAGGGGTGTGAGTTGGCTCCCTCCGCCGCCTATGTTTTTGTGTGGTGTTTATCTCGCTCTTACTGACGGGAAGTATCTATGGGCTGGGACGCCTCCTTACCCGCCGCCCCTTACACCTATCAGCCAGCCAGCCAGCCAGCCAGCCCCCCTCCCCTCTCTCTCTCTCTCTCTCTGTATTTCTTGCTTATGTTTTTCTTTTTCCTTCCTTTTTCCTCCTCCTCCTCCTCCTCCTCCTCCTCCTCCACCTCCTTCCTCCATCCCCTCCTCCACTTCCTCCTCCTCCTCCTCAGAATGAATCTATCTATCTATCTATCTATCTATCTATCTATCAATATATCTATCTTTCCATCTTTCTATCCATCTATCTCTTAGTCAGTTCACCTATCCATCTATTTGTCAGTCTATTTATCTCTATCTTTGTTTTCTATTCAACTATCAATCTACCTCTGTCTACTTATCTACTTATGTACCTATCTATTTACCAGTCTATCTATCTATCAATCTCTGTATCAGTTTATCTATCAATCTCTCTCTCTGTCTATCTCTATCTCTATTTCTATATCTCTCTCTCGGTAAAGTGGCGGAGGGATGAGCTCACCTTCTCTTTTTATCATTCCCTTCCCCGTCCGCTCCTGAAAGCCTCACACTCGAGTTAACACGTTACAGAAGGTGCTCGCCGCTTGCTGCTCTTCGTCTTATCTCTCTGCCCTACTATCGTTCTCCTCTCCCTTCACTGCCGCCCACTCGACCCACCTTTCCCTCCTCCTGCTGGTGTTGTTATTGTTGTTGTTGTTGTTGTTGTTTTTTGTTGTTTTTGTTTTTGTTTTTTTTGTTTTTGTTATTGTTGTTGTTGTTGTTGTTGTTTTGTTATTGTTGTTGTTATTTTTTTTGTTGTTGTTCTTGTTCTTGTTCTTGTTCTTGTTCTTGTTCTTCTTCTTGTTTTCCTTCTCTTTTTCGTGTTCTTCCTTCTTCTTCTTCTTCTTCTTCTTCTTCTTCTTCTTCTTCTTCTTCTTGTTTCTCTTCTTCTTCTTCTTCTTCTTGTTTTTCTTCTTGTTTTTCTTCTTGTTCTTGTTTTTGTTCTTCCTCTTCTTCTATACCATAGGTAGTCTATTTTTCCCTGTTCACGACTTTCCTTCTCTTTATTGTTTTTTCCTTGATCCTCGTTACTCACTTTTTTATTTCCCTTTTCTAACTAGCGGACGTTTTAAAAAAAATGTTCGGTTCTTTTTTTCTCGATTTCACTCTACTCTCTCTCTCTCTCTCTCTCTCTCTCTCTCTCTCTCTCTCTCTCTCTCTCTCACTCTCTCTCTCTCTCTCTCTCTCTCTCTCTCTCTCTCTCTCTCTCTCTCTCTCTCTCTCTCTCTCTCTCTCTCACACACACACACACACACACACACACGACTTTCACTGTTTATTTTTCTTCCATTTCCTCGGTTTGTCATTTTTCTTCCCATTTCTAAATAAACCACATAAGACAGAACTTACTCCCCTCTTTTTGTTTCAACTCATTCTACTGTTCAACTCTTATTCACGACTTTCTCTTTAGTTTTCTTTATCTTCGTATTTTTCTGTTCTAATTAGCGTACAGTTAAAAAGAATAACTCAGTTCTCTTGTTTCGACTCCACTGTTCTACCCTTCCACTCTCTTCCTCGTGTCTTTCTCTCTTTCTTGGTTTCTTTATCTTTGTTAGCTATTTTTTCCTTTCTAACCAGCTGACAATCTGAAAGCAGTTCCCTGGTCTCTTGCCACTCGACTCTTCCATTCTCTTCCTCACAACTGCCTCTTTTCCTTCCTCTATCTCCCTCACTCTCCCTTCTCCCGCCAAACTTGTCTATATTATTACCAACGCGAGGAGAAACAGAGACAGAGAGAGAGGTTGCAACATTGGTTTGGTGGTTGGCGTGTAGGGACAGTATTTCAATCACCTCGAACTATATGGACTACCCCAGATCGATACTTAGTGGCTCTCCGGCTGCTTCCTTCTCTCTCTCCCTCCCTTCCTATCCCCGCATACCCTAACTTTGGTGCCCGGCGATGTGTGGCGTGCGGATGAAGGGGAAAAGGGAAGAAGAGAAAGCGAGGTTGGAGAAGGATGGAGTATATGGCTGCTACGAGAAAATATGGAGAGAAGGAAAAGCAGAAGAGGAAAGTGGCAGGAATGAATGGGAGGGAATATTCATGAGGAGCGGGAAAGAGGTAAATGAGGGAAAGAAATGGGGCTTTTAAGGGTAACGAAGGAAAGAAGGGAAAGAAGGAAAGGTAAGGCTGAAAGAAGAAGGAAGGATAGAGAGTGAATATAGGAGGGGAAAGAAGAAGGAAGGATAGAGAGTGAATATAGGAGGGGAAAGAAGAAGGAATGATAGAGAGTGAATATAGGAAGGAAGAGCAGGAAAGTGTGAATGAGGGAAAGAAATAGAGCTTTTAATTAAGGGTAAAGAAGGAAGTACGGGAAGAAAGGAAAGGTAAGGAGAAAGAAGAAGGAAGGATAGAGAGTGACTATAGAAAGGAAGAGCAGGAAAGTGTGAATGAGGGAAGAAATGGGGCTTTTAAGGGTAACGAAGGAAGGAAGAGAAGGAAGGAAAGGTAAGGAGAAAGAAGAAGGAAAGATAGAGGGGGAATGTAGGGTGGCATATGAGGGAAAAAGCCACAAATACAGAGCAGCGAGGGCGGAGAGGGACGGAGTAGAGGGAAGGTAGGATACGAAATGGAGCGGGGAGAAGGAAGAAGGAATGTAGATTGGAGGGTGAGGAGAAAGGAGAGAGAGAAGAAGCGAGTGAGAAAAAGCAAGGGTGGAGAGGAATGGAGTAGCTGGCTGTTAGGAGTAAAGAAGAGAAGGAAAGGAAGGAAAGGAAAAGGAGAGGAAGGAAGAAAGGAAAGGGAGGGAATATAAGTGGTGGGTGGCGATGGAAAGAAAGGGAAGGGAAAGGAAGGGAGAGATGGAGAAATATGGGGGTGCTAGAAGTAAAGGAGAGAGGGAAAGGAGGCAAAGAAGAGGGAAGGAGGGAAGGAAGGAGGGAAGGAAGGAAGAAAGGAAGAAGTTAAGGTGAGAAGGGAAGGAAGCAAAGAAAAGGGGAAGGAAGGAAGGAATGAAGGAAGGAGGGAAGGGAGGAAGAAGTTAAGTTGAGAAGGGAAGGAAGCAAAGAAAAGGGGAAGGAAGGAAGGAATGAAGGAAGGAGGGAAGGGAGGAAGAAGTCAAGGTGAGAAGAGAAGGAAGCAAAGAAAAGGGGAAGGAAGGAAGGAATGAAGGAAGGAGGGAAGAAAGGAAGAAGTTCAGAAGGGAAGGAAGCAAAGAAAAGGGGAAGGAAGGAAGGAATGAAGGAAGGAGGGAAGGGAGGAAGAAGTTAAGATGAGAAGGGAAGGAAGCGAAGAAAAGGGGAAGGAAGGAAGGAATTAAGGAAGGAGGGAAGGGAGGAAGAAGTTAAGATGAGAAGGGAAGGAAGCAAAGAAAAGGGGAATGAAGGAAGGAAAGAAGGAAGGAAGGAGAGGAAACAGAGGCAGGTGGGCAGCGATAAGAAGGAAGGGAAAGAAGAGATGACTGATGGAGAGAAATGGGGCTGCTGAGAGTTAAAGAAGAAAAGTAAAGAGAAGAAGAGGAAGAAATTGAAGGGGGTTGAGTGACGAAGAGAATTGGGCGGAACAGGGGAGAGGGACAGGGTGCGTGTGTTGATGAATGAGAGAAATGCATTAAAAAATATAGAAGACCTAACCGTCGGGGTTCCACGAAGAGAGGAGGAGGAGGAGGAGGAGGAGGAGGAGGAGGAGGAGGAGGAGGAAAACACAGGGGGAAGAGGAGAGAAAAAAAAGGAATGAATTACAGAAAGGAGACAAAAGAAAGACTGAAAAGGGGAACGAAAATAAAATAAAACGAAATGAACAGAGTAAGCAAAACGAAAAAAAATGAAAATAAGAAAAGAAAAGAAAAAGAAAAGAAAGTTGAAAATAAAAAAAACTTCAGAAAGATGGAGTCGGAGGAGGAGGAGGAGGAGGAGGAGGAGGAGGAGGAGGAGGAGGAGGAGGAGAGAGAGAGGGGAGAGAGAGAGAAAGAGAGCACAGAGTTTATAGTTACGAGAGAGAGAGAGACTGGAAGGAAGAGATGAATCGGGAGAGGAGCAAAACGGGGGAGTAAGGAGGGGAAGCAGATGCGACGTGGGGCGGGGGCGGGTGGATGTGGGTGGCGGCGGGGGAGGAGAGGAAGAGTTCATATATATTATAATGCGCACAGACGGCACGGGAAGGAAAGGGGCGGAAAACCAATCACAGCGGCGCGGGGAGATTAATCTTGCGGTCCTGAGGGAGGCGCGGAAGTGATAGGTCTGACAAGCCTCAAAAACCCGCCAACACAGGACAGAATGGGAAATTACACCGCGCTTAGAGGGGCGAGGAAGGAAGGGAGGAGGGAGGGAGAGAAGAAGATTGAGTGATGAGTGAGGAAATGAGAAGTGAATGATGTGAGTGAGAAATTGAAGTGTGAATGAGTAAGTGATTGATTGATTGAGTGAGTGAGTGAGGAAATGAGAAGTGAATGATGAGTGAGAAATTGAAGTGTGAATGAGTAAGTGATTGATTGATTGAGTGAGTGAGTGAGGAAGAAGTGAGTCAGCGAGGGCGAGGGTGAGAAAGAAAGGTAGTGAGTGAGTGGTGAATGAATAAAGAGATGAATGAATGAGTGAGAAAAAAGATGAATAAATGAGGTGAAGATGGAGAAGGAAGCTAGAGGAGGAGATTGGGAGGAGGAGGAGGAAGGAGGACGAGAGGAAGGAGGAGGAGGAGGACAGAGAAGGATAAGGAGGACAGAGAAGGATTACGAGGAGGAGGAGGAGGAGGAGGAGGAGGAGGACGAAGAAGAGGACGTGGAAGAGGATAAAGTGACGCCTGGTGCAGACTTGCATCTAGCTGCAGAGCCGATATATATATGTGTGTGTGTGTGTGTGTGTGCTGTGTGTGTGTGTGTGTGTGTGTGTGTACATTACATGAAGCAAAACTCATCAAATACATCAACTTCTAATTCGCCTAATACTCGCGTTAGAAAGGCCCAATACAACTCATGATTCATTATAAATACAATGATAACGGCATTTATGCAGCGAAACGTTTTAATCGTAACTTCAATAGCAATTCAATACAAGCCTTCATTATTCTCTTCCCTCCACTTCTCCTCTTCCTCCTTTTACGTATCCTTTTCCTCCCTTTCTGCCGTTTATTTTCTCCTCCTTTCCTCTCCTCATCGCTCTTCATCCCTTCTCTCTTACATATGGTACTTTCCTTTCCCCTCCTTTATCCCATCTACCAACACATTTTCTGTCCTCCACCTCTCATCTTCTCCCCTTTTCACCGTATCCTTTTTCCTCCCTTTCTGCCATTTATTTTCTCTCCATTTCCTCTCCTTCATCACTCTTCTTTCCTCCTCTTGCATACTTTCCTTACCCCCTTTTATCCCATCTACCAACACATTTTCCTGTCTCCACCTCTCATCTTCTCTCCCTTTTCAACGTATCATTTTCCTCCTTTTCTGCCGTTGTTATCCATCTCTGCCCTCTCCTTTATCACTCTTCTCTCGTCCTCTTGCATACTTTCCTTTCCTCCTTTTTCTTCTTACATCTCCTCCTTGTCCTCCCTTCTTCTCTTCTCCTCTTGTATCTTATCCTTTCCTTCTTTCTGCCGTTCATTATCCATCTCTTTATTCTCCTTCATCACTTTCCTCACCTCCTCTTGAACCATTGATTTCCTTTCCTTTTTTTCTCTTATCTACTAACACTTATCCTTGTCCTCCACCTCTCTTCCTACCTCTTTTTTTTTGCCATGTACTTTTCCTCCTTTTCTCCTGTCTATTTACACATTTTCCTGTCCCCCACTTCTCCTCTTCCCTTCTCTTTCTCCATTTCCGTTCCGTCCTTTTCTCCCAAATACTACCCATCTCTCTCCTGTCCTTCAGCATTAATTTTCCTTTTTACTGCCTTCCGTCTCCTTTTCTCATCCTGCACCTCTCCCTCCTCATAACTTCTCCTTTCCCTCCTTTCCTCTCACCCATCTCTTTTCTCAGTCCATGCTCGTCCACCTTAACTTCCTCTTCCTCTCCCCCATTTCCATCTCTTCTCCTTCACTCATTCCTCGACAACCCTCTATCTCTCTCCTTCTCTTCTTCCTGCATCATTAGCCTCCATTCAGTCTTTTCATATACCTCTAATGTAATCCTTTCTCTGCCTTTTCCTTTCTTATCTCTTTTTCTGCCCTCCTTCATTCATTCATTCCTCTCTCTCTCCCTCTCACCCTCTCCCCTCTTTCAATCGTTAGCCCTCCTCAGTCGTGTAGCATATTCCAGTCTTCTACACCCTCATCTGACACTATCTTCCTCCGCCCTCTCTCTCGGCCTCTCTCAGCTCCTCACCTACATCCCTAAGTGACCTCTGAGAGCGCCGTCGTGACCTCTACTGGAGTGGGCAGCAGGCTTGGTGTGACCTAAGAGAACCGCCCCCGCCCCCACCCCAGCCACCCGCCGTCACTCCCCAGCCCCCTCCGCCCCCCCCTTCTCCTCCCGCCCACCCACTTTCCACCATCAATACCAGCTGATATGGGCCGTCGAACAGTTTGAGCAGGCAGATACAATTCAAAGAGAAACACACACACACACACACACACACACACACACACACACACACACACACACACACACACACACACACACACACACACATAACCACACACACACACACTGGAAGGAGAAGTATCGATCTCGTCTTCACTTCACCATTCTACCACACTCTCCTCCTCTTCCTCCTCCTTCTCTCCACCTCCTCCTTCTTCTCCCCTCCTCCTCCTCCTCTTTTTCTTTTCCTCCTCCTCCTCCTCTCCCTGTTATTAGGGCAGGATTTAACCCTAAAGTTTAAAATAGTTAGTCAATATCCCTAACATCTCTCTCTCTCTCTCTCTCTCTCTCTCTCTCTCTCTCTCTCTCTCTCTCTCTCTCTCAACAGACAAAATGCAATCTCTCTCTCTCTCTCTCTCTCAACAGACAGACACACAAACAAATGTAAATATATATTCTATCTTTCACTTGAACTTCGTTCTGTTCATCATATCTCTCTAAGACTCTCTCTCTCTCTCTCTCTCTCTCTCTCTCTCTCTCTCTCTCTCTCTCTCTCTCTCTCTCTCTCTCTCTCTCTCTCTCTCTCTCTCTCTCTCTCTCTCTCTCTCTCTCTCTCTCTCTCTCTCTCTCTCTCTCTCTCTCTCTCTCTCTCTCTCTCTCTCTCTCTCTCTCTCTCTCTCTCTCTCTCTCTCTCTCTCTCTCTCTCTCTCTCTCTCTCTCTCTCTCTCTCTCTCTCTCTCTCTCTCTCTCTCTCTCTCTCTCTCTCTCTCTCTCTCTCTCTCTCTCTCTCTCTCTCTCTCTCTCTCTCTCTCTCTCTCTCTCTCTCTCTCTCTCTCTCTCTCTCTCTCTCTCTCTCTCTCTCTCTCTCTCTCTCTCTCTCTCTCTCTCTCTCTCTCTCTCTCTCTCTCTCACTATATCAATCTCTCTCTCTCTCTCTCTCTCTCTCTCTCTCTCTCTCTCTCTCTCTCTCTCTCTCTCTCTCTCTCTCTCTCTCTCTCTCTCTCTCTCTCTCTCTCTCTCTCTCTCTCTCTCTCTCTCTCTCTCTCTCTCTCTCTCTCTCTCTCTACCTCCCACAACGATCCAATCTCCGCCGCTTCTTCCCCCCTCCTTCCCTCCATTCTACATCTCCTTCCCTCCCCTCCCTCCTCTCCCCTCCCTCCCCCCTTCCCCTTTGGCCAGGCAATTCCCCAAACCTCAGCTCCACAGAACCAAAAGCTTCCTGGGGCACGAGCTTCTCTCCTCTTCTCCTCCTCCTCCTCCTCCTCCTCCCTCATACCTAATGATCCTCAACCCCTCCTCGCCTTACTATTGATCACTCCCACCTCCTCCTCCACCCTCCTCCCTCTTCCTCCTCTTCCTTCCTCCTCCCTGCTCCTTCTCCCCTCGCCTTCACCCCCTTCTCCCCAAATTAGGTCATAGCGTCTTTTAGGAATGAGGGGACTTACTTAAATGTAGTATGTGTGTGTGTGTGTGTGTGTGTGTGTGTGTGTGTGTGTGTGTGTGTGTGTGTGTGTGTTCCCTTGTATATGTTTTTCTTCGTGCTTTGTTGTTTATCCATTCATCTTTCATTCGTCCATTTCATTCATTCATTCTCATTTTTTCTCTGTTCTACTATTTCTGTCCACATTTGAAGTTTTTTTTTTACTTCTCATCTATTTCAAATCATCCTCTGGCTTCCCTCCTCTTTCTCGTCCTTCCTCTTAGGAACTCTCTGTCTTTTTTTGCACATTCACCTTTTTTCATTCTCTGCTCCCCTTCTTACACTCATTCACGTGGCCTTCTTTTATTTCCTCCTTTGCGTAACTTCTTTCACCTCCTCCTCTTCTTCTTCCTTCCTCCTCCTCCTCCTCTCTCTCTCCACGGTCTCTATTCACTGCATTCCCTTCCTTTCCCTTTTCTTTCATATTTTTCTTTAATTTCCTCTCTCCCTCCTTTATTTCCCCTTCCACTCCTTCCTCAGACAGGAAACTTTCTCTTTTTTTATATACCTTCTCCCTCATCCTCCCATCCAATACTGCCTTCCTTCCACCTTCTCCCTCGCTCTCCGTGTTTCCCTCAGCGACCTCCAAGCGGTTTCTCGTCTAGTGTCGTCCTGTTTTACGTCCGTTGTCTTCCTGTTTTATTCCGCGTTCCTGTTTTGTTGTTTTCGAAGTTGAAGGAAAAGCTTGAGTAATAGCTTACAGATCGTTGTTGTTTATTTAAGTTTTTGTATTAGGGAAATGTAAGCGTTCTCAAGCCCTGCTTTGTCTGCATATTAGCTTTCGTGTTTTCCTTTTCCTTCAATCCTTCTTTCTTTCTTATTTCCTTTTCTTTTCTCTCTCCCAATGTCTTTCTTTCTCCACCGCTTGATTTATCATTTCTTTGTTTGTTTTATTGCTTTTACTGTGTTTCTTTCTTTTTTTCTACTTGTTTTCTCCCCACTTCTCTTTTTTCTCTCTTTATATTGTGTCTGTGTGTGTGTGTGTGTGTGTGTGTGTGTGTGTGTGTGTGTGTGTGTGTGTGTGTGTGTGTGTCCAGGCGTGACAGTTTCACCCCCAACAATACCTCAACACACACACCTACACATCTTCCTAAACTACACGTCCTGCATCTTCCTCTTCTCCTCACCCCTTCCCCCTTGCCCCTAACACCCCCTCTCTTCCCCTTTATACTCCCTCCCCTCCCACCCCCATGCAGTGAATCCCCAATCTTTGTATCTGCCTTTGATTTTTTTGTCTCTTTATCTCTTCTCTTTTATTCTCTCTCTCTCTCTCTCTCTCTCTCTCTCTCTCTCTCTCTCTCTCTCTCTCTCTCTCTCTCTCTCTCTCTCTCACACACAGTCTACCTACCTGGTCTATCTCCGTGTCTTCAATTAATCACAGAATTGTTATTATTATTATGTATGTGTATTATGATGATTATTATTATGTATTATTATTTATTGACAGAGAACGACAGACTTTACATATAAGGGATGATTGCCCCAGTTTTGGGAGAGAGAGAGGTGAGAGTCTTGGGAGGGTGTGATCAAAACAGACAGGCTCATGAAAGATAGAAGATATATTTACGTTTGTTTGTCAAATCTGTCTGCTTAGGAGAGAGAGAGAGAGAGAGACGATGGAAGGCCGCGTAATAATTCTGCCGGCGCGAGGAAAGGAAGGGCTGCATCGTAACGAGGAAGTTTCCGTTTAAAGGAGAAAATACGACGCTATTGTACGCATAGACAGATTAACGAAGGTGAGGGGAGGGAGTAGGAAAAACTGATACCATGCTATAACTCTCTCTCTCCTCCTCCTCCTGCTCCTCCTCTTCCTCCATCCTCCTCCTTCCTTTCCCTTAACTTCCCTTCATCTCTGTGAATTTACCTTTCCCCAGCATCTGTCCAAACTCTCTCTCCCTTCTTCCTTTCACCCCTCCTTATTTCCCTCCCTTGCTTACCTTCCAACATCCCTCCCGAACTCCTCCTCTCCCTTCTTTCCTTTCACCCTCCTTCATTTCCCTCCTTCACTTACCTTTCCCATCCACATCTGAACCTCCTCCTCTCCCTTCTTTCCTTTCACCCTGCCCAGCTGTTTCCCTCCCTTCTTACCTTTCCCAACATCCCCCACTTATCCCAAGACCTCTCTCCTCTCCTTCTTTCCTGTCACCCTTCCTTCATTTTTCCGCCCTTAACTACCTTCTACACATCATCCTCCTCCTCTCCTAGCCTCCTCCTTCTTCAATTCTACTTCCCTTCATCTCCCGTCCCTTAGCTATCGTTTCCATCCTTCAGTCCTAATTTCCTCCTCCTTCACCTCCTTCCTTCATCTCTATCATTTTCTACCCTCTTGACGCATCCCCACCTGTCTAATCTCCTTCTCCCATCTTCTTCATCTCCCCTCCATTGGAGTTACCTTTTTTCCAGCATCCCTACATTTCCTGTATGCCCTCAGCTTCCTTCTCCTTTGTACCTTCTCCCAGGATTCCCATCTCATCCTCATTCACCTGCTTTCTCTTTTTCTCAGTTCTTCTGCACACTACATCCCTCCCTCTCTTCCACCCCTTCTCTCTTCTCCCTAAGTTCACTCTCATCTCCCTACCTCCCCAGCCTTCCTCTGCCTATCTTCATCTCCTTCCTTACCCTCCTCTGTCTTCTCTCCTCCTCCTCTCCTTTTCTACATCTATCCTTTCTTGCTTGCCTCTCCTTGTCCCATCTTCTCGACTTCCTCTCATCATTTCCTACATCCTCTAACCTTCCTTCACCTATCTTCCCTCCCCCCCTTTACCACACCCACGCATATGTTACGTCATCCTTGCACTCCCTCTCGTCACCCCTATCATCCTCATCTTCATCACTTCATCTCACGTGTCCTTGTCATCCTCTTCATCTTCTATCAGCATCATCCTCTTCTTTGTCCATCACCCACTTGAACTTCAGACTCACTCACTCACTCCTCCCTCTCCTGTTTAGCTTCATCAGACCAATTGCAACATCCATCACATGTCTCCTGCTATTTGTAGTCTTCTCCTCCTCCCTCTTATTTCACCCCCATTTTATTTATCACCATTCTCTACATTTCCTCCCTCCACTCCTCCTCCTCCTCTTTGTTTGTATGTTGTCAGCCTTCTATCTCTTCCCTCCTCTTCGTTACCACTCCTTGTTCACCCCTTTGTTCCTTCTTCTCCTCCATTCTCTACCATTCCTCTGTCCACTCCTCTTTCCTTCTTATTGCCCCTTCCGTTTGTCCTTTTCATCACTTCCTTTCTCCCCACTCCCCTTCGTACACTCCTTTTCACACCTTCCATTCTCCTATCATTCTCCTCTTTCATTCTCTTCCATTCCTTCTTCGCTCCTGTTTCCTTCTATTGCTTCTTCCATTTGTCCCATTTCATCACTTCTCTTCCCTAATATTTTCATGCCTCCTTATTCACCCATCCATTCTCTATCATTACCTCCTCTCATTCTCTTCCATTCCTTCTTTAACCTCATTGTTTTCTTCTGTCCTTCACCACTCACACACATTTTCATCCTTTTATCTCTTCCCTCCTTCGTACACTCCTTCTCCCCTTCCTTTCGTTTTAAACCTTTAAAACATTCTCTCTTTCATTCCTCCTGTCTCTTCACTCACTGTTTCTTTTATTTACTTCCCTCTCCTATGTCCCACATTTCATCCACATCTATCTCTTACCTCCCTCTTCGTACACTCACTCATTCGCCTTTACCCCATTTCTTTATCATTCTCCTCCATTTTTTTCTATCCTCTCTTCACTCATTCACTGTTTCTTCTACTTGCCGCCCCCCTCCCCACCCCATTTTCATCACTTCTATCTCTTCCCCTCCTCTTTCATGCACCTCCTCATTCACCCTCCCATTGCTATCATTCTCCTCCATTTTTTCATTCCTCATTCTGTTCCTATTCCTATTATGCCCCCTCCCACCCCCATTTTATCCATCCTTCCCTCTTCCCTCCTCTTCATGCCTCCTCATTCCCCTCCCCCATTCTTTGTCATTCTCCTCCATTTTTGTTCTTCCTCTATTCACTGTTTCTTCTATTGCCTCCCCCACCTACGCTCCTTCTATCTCCCCTCCCCTTCGTACATTCCTTATCCATTCCTTTTCTTCTCTTCCATTCTTTCCACATTCTTTACTCTACTCATTGACAACCTGTTCTTTTCCTTCTCTGCTCCATTTGTATCCTTCTCTCTCTCCCTTTCTTTAATTCCCATACCTCGTCATGTGTCTCTCTCCTCCCTGTCTCCATCATCTCAAAATCCTTTATTCTCTTCCATCCTCCTCCTCCTCCTCCTCCTCCTCCTCCCTCAACCCTCCCCTTCTTGTCAATCTGTCCCCCTCCCCATATTCTCCACTTTCTCATCTCCTTTCTTTCTATCTGCTCCTCCCCCCCCTCCTCTCATTCTCTCCCCTCTCCTCTATCTCTTTCTTTTCATGGTTGTGTTACTCTAATACCACCGAGCAGAGATTACTTGAGAGAGAGAGGAGAGGAATATCAAGTGACAAGGACGTAAGAAGGAAGGGGAGAGGTAGAGGGCAAGAATGAATTCAGATTTTTAATAAGAACGTCAGTCTTAAAGGAACGTGAATGACCCAATGATGATATTGTGTGTGTGTGTGTGTGTGTGTGTTTGCATCTGTTATTCTGTGGCTGGTGCAAATAAGCGCTCGTGCAGAGTAGAAAAATAACAAATAATTATAAGCAATGATGTGGCATGGCGCAGAAGAGAGCGAAATGGGCGCACGACTAAAGGTGGAGAAGAGGTAAAGAAGGAAAATGAATTAAGATTGAATGAGGGAAGGGAGAGAGGATAGAGAAGTAAGAACGGAAGGGGATTCATGCATAGGAAGAATGAATGAATGAAAAGAGTGAGGAAAGAAGAGAAAAGAGATGAAAGTGTGGGGTGTGGGTCATGTCAGAGAAAGGAAGAAAAGGAAGAAAATAGAAAAGGAAACAGAAGAGGAAAGGAAGGAAGGAGGAAAAGGAAAAAAGGAAGAAAGAAGAAAAGGAGGAAAAAAAGAAAAATAGATGGCAATAAATGAAAGAAAATGAGAATGAATAGATGAAATAGTGTGGAAAGGAAAGAAAGAGAGTGAAGGAGGAATGAAACAAAAAAATGGAGAGGAGGAGGAGGAGGAGGAATGAGAGAAGAAGGGAGAGGGAAGGTAAGAGAAAGGAGGGCAGAAATTACTTTAAAGATTTATTATCGTGGTATGAAGGTTGTCTGGCAGTATTAGAGTATTGGAGAGAGAGAGAGAGAGAGAGGCAGACAGATATGCAGACAAATTGCTTCTCCACAACCCCCGTTTATCTCTCTCTCTCTCTCTCTCTCTCTCTCTCTCTCTCTCTCTCTCTCTCTCTCTCTCTCTCTCTATAAGTTTTCCTCCATTTCAATTGCAGCATTTTCTCGTGTCCCTTCAGCTCTCTTTCATTTCTCCTCCTCCTCTTCCTCCTCCTCCTCTTCCTCCTCCTCCTCCTCCTCCTCCTCCTCCTCTTTCCTCCTCCATCACCGCAGAAAGTATCCTTGAGAGAGTGATAATAAAACTCCCTGCCAGACAGTAACCAACTCGCCACTCCTATTCGTCACCATCAGGAGGAGGAGGGAGGAGGAGGAGGAAAGGAGGAGGAGAAGAAGAGGAAGAGTGAAAGAAGATACATAAAAAGCAAAGTATGAATGGGAGGATGAAACGAATAGACGAGGTGGGTTGTGGAGAGAGAGAGAATATGAGATAATTGAGGCACTTTATGATAAACAGGAACAGACAGACAGGCAGACAGACAGACAAACAAAAGAATCTCCATCCTCACTTAAAAATAAACAAGACTTAAGTACCTCTCATCCTTGACCTTCCCCTCCCCTCTTCCCCCCCTCCCCACCTCATCACCTCCCCTCCATCCATTCCTCCATTCCACCCCTCTTCGCGTCTTTCCACTTTTCCTCCTCCACTTCAGTTCATTCCTCCTTCCAATGCTTCTTCTTCCTCTTTCTCCTCTATATTCTCTTTCTTCTCTTCTTGTTTCCTTTCCTCTCTCTCTTTCTCTTTCTCTCTTATCTCTTGAGGGGTTCTCCTTCCTTCCATTCATTCGTTCATCTTCCCTTTCTTAATCTTTCGTTCTTCTTCCTCTTTCATTTTTTTCTTTTTTTTTCCTGTTCTTGCCTCACCCCTTTTCCTTTGCATCTTTCTCTTTTCTTTCTTCCTCTTCTTTCTTTCTTCTTCTTTCTTTCTTTCTTTTCTTTCTTTCTTTTTCTTCTTCTTTTCTTTCTTCCTCTTCCTCTTCCTTTCTCCTTCTGCATCTTTCTCTTTTTCTTTCTTCCTCTTCTTTCTTTCTTCTTCTTTCTTTTCTTTTCTTTCTTTCTTTCTTTCTTTCTTCTTTCTTTCTTTCTATCTTTTTTCTTCTCTTTTCTTCCTCTTCCTCTTACTTTCTCCTTATTGATCTTTCTCTTTTTCTTTCTTCCTCTTTTTTCTTTCTTCTTCTTTCTTTCTTTCTTTCTTTCTTTCTTTCTTTCTTTTTTCTTCTTCTTCTTTCTTCTTCTATCTTCCTCTTCTTTTTCTTTCTTCATATTAATTTCTCCTTCTGCATCTTCCTCTTTTCTTTCTTCCTCTGATCTTCTCTTCCTTCATTCATCTATCTATTTTTTTTAATTATTTTCAACCCATTCTCTTTCCTTTTTCCTTACTTTTCTCTATTTTTTTTCTTTATTTTTTCTCCTTCCCTTCATATCTCCTTTTTTTCTCTCCTCCTCCTCCTCCTCCTCCTCCTCCTCCTCCACCTCCTCCTCCTTCTTATCCTCATCTCCTTTCCTCCCTCTCTTACGTATCAAAATTTTTAATCACCATGATAGGAGTCATTTAAACCTCCTCCTCCTCTACTCCTCTCCTCCCGTCTTCCTCCACCTTTTCAAAACGCCCTTCCCCTTCCACTTTGTCATTCCTCACCTCCTCTTCCTCCTCTCTTCGTCCTCTTTCTCTCTTCTCCTTCTCCTCCTAAGCCTTCATTTCATCTAACATTCTTTCTGCTCCTTACTTTCCCTGTTTCTTTTCTTCCCTTTTCTTCGTTTTTTTTTTTCTCTATGTGTATTTGTTCATAGTTTTTTTATTCCTCTTAAAGTTTGTTTGAATCAAGCCATCAATCTTATCTCCTTTATCCCTCCTTCTTTTTTTTTCTTCTATTTCTTTCTTTTTTTCCTCAACCCGCATGTTTTTTCTTTTGTTCTCATTCTTTCTCTATATTCTTCTTCCCTTTCATTTATTTTCATTCCTCTTGTATCTCTTTAATTCTCATATTTCTCCGTTTTCCTTTGTTTTCTTTCTCTATTCATCTGCTCTCTTTCTATCTGTCTATCTATCTATCTATCCTCCCCGCCCTTCGCCTGTATTCTTCATGTGTCCTCCAATTATCATATTTTCTGCGTTTTCTTTTGCTTTCTTTTCTTTCTTTATCTATCTATCTATCTATCTATCTATCTATCTATCTATCTATCTTTCTATCTCTTCTTTCGTCTGTAATCTTCCCTTCCTTGTCCCCTCAATTCTCATATATTCTCCGTTTCCTTTGCTGCTTTCTTGTCTATCGACCTCTGTCTATGTGTCTATCTGTCTGTCTATCTATCTCTTATTTTGTCTGTTATCCGCTATTCCTTTTCCATGTTTCTTCAATCCTCATATTTTCTGTTATTTACGTCCATTCCTTTTATCCTTCCTCCTTCCCTTCCTTCTCTCCACTTCTTTCCCCTCCCCAGCCATCATCTATTCTCCTTCCTCCACTCCATCCTTCCTTGTCATTGTCTTTACTCCCACAAAATCCACCAAACCCTCATCCCTCTCTTCCACCATTCTCTCTCTCTCTCTCTCTCTCTCTCTCTCTCTCTCTCTCTCTCTCTCTCTCTCTCTCTCTCTCTCTCTCTCTCTCTCTCTCTCTCTCTCTCTCTCTCGTCAAATATTTTCTCCTTTTCTTTCCTCTTCTTCCTTTTTTTTTCTCTTCAAATCAAAACTCTCCACTTCTTTTACTTTTTATTGTACGTGTGCGTCTCTTCTATCAGACTAAGTTTTCTTTCCCAGCTAAACGATTCAATCCTGTGACAATAAACACACTACGCAGCGCTCAAAATCGACAAAACAGCGGAGGATCGCCTCAACCATTTTTTCCCTTCTTTCATCTCCTTACTCTTCACCATTATCAGGTTTCGTATAATGCGATTTTTCCCTCAAGATTTTCCTCTCAACCTTTCCGTCGTCCGAGGAGGGCTCGGGGCGTGTGTCAAAGGCTGTTTATCTCGCTGTTACGGAGTCTTGGGAGTTGCTCTTCGAGGGTGGCGGCTGATGGGTTGGTGTGGCGCCGCGATGGTCTTATACCTTGCGAAAACAGAACCTTGGTTTTTAGCTCCCCTTAATCAGAAACCGTGCCCTTTAAACCTTGCCTCAGCAGGTCTTGGTCTTGGCTCTCATCCAGTATTTTCCTCTTTCGCCAGTCCTTTAAATCGTGTCACCAACATGTTTTGCTTCTCTGTTTCCTGTTCCTCGTCTGTCAGTGTCCTCTACCGTCTCCTTGTCCTCAGTGATTATTGTCTCCCTTTTCCTGTTCGCGTCAGTGTCCTTTAAGGGGCTATTACGCTGGGCAAATTTTCCGTGGATCTTTAGTCAAACTACGATTTCCGCGGCGTGGTTTCTCATTGTTTCTTGTTATTGCTGCTGCTGATGATGGTGGTGTGAGTAATACTGTCGTCCTTCGGTGAAATCTACCGTAGCACGGAAGATCGTGGACACGTCAGAAAACCACGAATAGAGAAACGCCAGCGGAAATCGTGGTTTGACTGAAGATCTACGGAAATTTGCCCGATGTAATAGCCCTTTAGTTTATGTCTCCAGCCGTGGTTCCAGCTTCCCTGCTTACTGTTCATCGTCTGCCAGTGACCTCAGGGCTTGTCCTCAGTGGTATCGGCAGCTTCCCTTGTATAACTCGCTCCTTTGCTCGGTTTGTACCCCAGCATCTTGTCCCCTCTTGTCACTAGTGTTTAGCTTCCCCCTGTTTACTGTTCCTCCGGTCATAATGGCTCACTTCTCACCGCTCCTTTACCAGTGTCCTCAAGCTCTTTCCTCATTCGGTGTTGACTCCCTTCCTCCTTTGCTCATTTTTTCTCAGCCGACCCGCGTCTCCCCTCGGCCCGTCTCGTTAGTGATATTGAAGTCGCGCTCAAAAGGCCTAAAATCGATCGTTTTTCCACTGTAATGATTTTTCTATTTGGGCAAGGGTGGTCCAGAGCCCGAGGGAGGGGAGAAGGGTGCCGTCGACCCTTCAATCTGCCACTCCTCCGTCCCTTCCTCGCAGTTTGTCTCCTCTTTCACCGCTCTACATATTTGCGTAAACAATTATTCTCTCCTTGCCCTTTAATCTCTTTCCCTGCTCTCCTCATCTCTCCTCTCGATAGCTTCATATCGCTTCTCATTTCCCTCCCCTCTCCTCCTTTTCACCTTCCATCCGTGTCCTTTACCCACTCTCCTCTCCTCTTTTTCTTCCCTTGTTCCTTCCTCTCATTTATATTCCCTTTCATGTCTCTTCACCTCTGATCTCACTCCTTCTTCTCTCCTCTCTTATATCCTTCTCATTCCCTCATCTTCCCTTCCCCTCACCTTCCTTCCATTTCCTTTTCCTTACTCTCCTCGCCTCTCCATGTTCCCTCATTTTAACTCTCATTTCTCTCCCTTTCTCTAGCCACCTTTTCCTCTCCTCTCCTATCTTAATCGCTTCTCATTCCCTCATCTTCTTTCCCCACCTTCCATCATTTATCTTTATTCTTCCCTGTTTCTTCACCTACTGTCTCCCTCATCCGTTCCCGTCCCTCCCTCGTCTTCCAATCTGACTTCCTATCGTAATCAGTTTCCTGGTAAGGGCGTTTATGACGAGGATGTGAACGGAATAATGAATTAACCGGCGACGCAGAGACATAAGAGGAGGACTTCGGAAGATAGAAAAAAGAATAATATGACAGAGGAAGCTGTGAATTGTTGATGTAAGATTGTAAATACTTTAGAGAGATACAGATATAAGGTGACAGAAGAGTCAATGAAATATATATTTGTGTGGTGAAAATGCTTTAGTTGAGAGAGAGAGATATGAATGAATAACTATATGGATGTGGATGACTTGTATGAGGTAAAGGAAGGAAGGAAGGAAGAAAAATGGAAAAAGGAGTTAGGGAAAGGAAAAAAGAAAAAAAGGAAGGGAAGGAAGAAACAGGAG